>NC_048446.1:11583331-11804237 GCF_004353265.1 Vitis riparia | reverse complement strand
TTTCTCTTTGAGAAATTTGAGAACAACTCTGTGATCATTGCGTTTGCAAGGATTGCTTCATCCCATTTAGAAACATAATCTACTCCCACCAAGATGTAGGAGTAGCCAAAGGACATAGGAAAAGGTCCCATGAAGTCAATGCCCCAGACATAAAAAAGATCAACTATTAAAATGAGGTTCAAAGGCATCATGTTCCTACATGTTAACTTCCCAAGCCTCTGGCATCTATCACAACTCCTGCACATGGTGTGGGCATCTTTGAAAATTGATGGCCAGGAGAAACCCAATTGCAATACCTTCATAGCCGTCTTTGAGAAACAAAGTCGCCTCCACATGCGCTTTCATGGCAATGACTAAGGATCCCCTATTGCTCTTGTTCGGGGATGCACTTCCGTATTATTTGATCCGCACAATATTTGAATAGAAATGGCTCTTCCCAATAGTAGGCATGAATTTTTGCAAAGAAGCGCTTCTTATCTTGTGCTTTCCACTCACTTGGAACTTCTCCGATAACTAGATAGTTAGCAATATGAGCATACCAAGGAGGAAATTCCATCAACCTGAGTGACTCCTTTGGAAAATCATCATTAATGGGCAAACTATGGGAATTATGTGCGATGGCTAGCCTTTACAGATGGTTGGCTACCACATTCTCCACTTCTTTCTTATCTTTGATCTGAAGATTGAACTCTTAAAGCAAGATAATCCATCTAATCAACCTCAATTTTGCATCTTGCTTAGTTAGAAGATATTTCAAGGTCGAGTGATCAGTGAAAACCACAATGAAAGACCCCACCAAGTAAGCACAAAATTTGTCTAAGGCAAAAACTACAACCAACAGTTTTTTCTCTGTGGTTGTGTAGTTTCTTTGCGCTTCATTCAACGTTTTGCTCGCATAGTAGATCACATAGGGCTTTACATCTTCTCTTTGCCCTATAACAGCTCCTATAGCAAAGTTACTGCATCGCACATCACTTTAAAGGGTAATTGCTGGTTGGGAGCTCTCACTATTAGAGCAGTTGTCAGCAATAGCTTCAATTCTTCAAAACTCTATTGACATGAATCATCTCATACGAATTTAGCATCCTTTACCAATAGTTCACAAAGAGGTCTTGCAAGTTTGGAAAAATCTTTAATAAACCTCCTATAGAACCCAGCATGGCCAAGAAATTGTCTTACTCCTTTGACAGTTGTTGGCGATGGCAACTTGACAATAAGTTAAACCTTTGCTTTGTCTACTTCAATACCTTGCTTTGAGATAATATGCCCAAGGACAATCCCTTGGTTGACCATGAAATGGCATTTCTCCCAATTAAGCACCAAGTCTTTCTCAATGCATCAGTTGAGAACAGTTTCCAAGTTGACTAAGCATTCGTCAAACGCACTTCCATATACGGTGATATCATCCACAAAGACTTCCATAATACGCTCCACCATATCACTAAAAATGCTTAACACACATCTTTGGAATGTTGCTGGTGCATTGCATAAGCTGAAAGACATTCTTCTGTATGCATAGGTTCTGAATGGACATGTGAAAGTGATCTTCTCCTAGTCTTCAACATCAATTTCTATTTGAAAATACCTAGAGTAGCCATCCAATAAACAGTAGAATGGATGGCCAGAGACCCTCTCAAGCACTTGATTAATAAACGGCAACAGAAAGTGGTCCTTCCTTGTTACAACATTTAACTTTCTATAATCAATACACACACTCTAACCTAAAGCGAGGTGTGAATTGAAGGTGTTTTAAGTTAACCAAAAACATAGAAATCATTAAAGGATCACACTTTCTCTTCATTAATGGATGAAACCATAAAGCTATAAATTCTTGCACTTGGAACCTTCCCGCAACCTTAGCTCCAAGGAACTAAAAGTCTAGCCACTCATTCTCTGAGGAAACTTACTCAGAGCTTGTTTGGTTAGTAAGAAAAAGAATGAGAAAACAAAAAAATATATAGGAAAAACAGAGCAAGTGCTCTATAAAATATATTTCTTGCAAAATTGTACAAAGGATGCGTCTAAGATCAAGCTCTCGACTCCTGTTCTTCAAGAAAATTACAAACTATCTATATGAGGTTATTCACCCTTTGTTCTTACTTAAAGACTAAGGAATCCTATGATAGGTGGTTTACAAGGAGAGTTTGGGGATTTAGACATCAAATATCTAAAGCAAAATATCTCAAAAAGTTGGTCGGAAATATCAGGAAGCTTCAGGAGAAATTCTATTGCACTATGCAAAATGGAGACTTGGTCGTCAGTATTATCAGAGTTTGCTTTTTTATTGTGGGCGAAAATGGATCCGGCAAATCGCGAGTGTCTGACGAGCCAAGCTGTCTGGGGAATCTGAATTGGCGGCTGCGGATGCTCTCCGAGTAAGCGCTATCAGAGGATCCGGACATGTCTGACCGAGGAAGTTGAAACACCCTCCTCTCCCATCCGGCGTCAGTGATTCGTGCCTAATTGGTGTCTCAGCTGATTCGTGTCCAGCTGGTGCTCCTTGATTAAGGAAGTAATCAACAAAATTTATAACCTATTACACCATATACTAGGGTAGCAAAGACAAAGCTACTATAGCATAGTGGCTCTAGGATCGTTCACTGGGATGGGTTTTCACTTCACAAATGATATTATTTCAAAGATGAATTGGTGCCTTTTTTCATTTCAAGGTTAGCTTTAAAAGAAAACATAAAGATGTTTGAACAAAGATTGGTTTTAAGCTAACCAAAAATAGTAACTGATTTTACTTAGAAAAGTGTTTCTTGGAGTTTAGATCACTGGGCTCAGATTCCTTGTACAAAAAGGGAGTTCCGGTCACTTGTTTCTTTTCCTCGCATTAGAGAATTAACATATAGTTCCTTCTCCAACCGGTGTTGTACAGATGCTTCCCATTAATGAGTTTAAACACTAAATCCCTCTCAGTGATGTAATTTGCAATGGCTCATACCTCTCACCTAGCACTTGCCATTCAAGGTGATCTTTAACTTTGGACTTCCCGTCAAAAGCTCGCAAGAGATAACTAATGGATGTCTCCTTGGAGTCCAAAAGCTTACCAAGTGTTGGCAATTCTAGAAAATCCTACCTTCAAGTCACCTCCCAGAGGCTCGCAAGGGGTAAACTAGTGCATCTCCATGGACGGAAATCACTTGCCTTACCAAGTGTTGGCCCAGGTGATTTAAAGGCGTTTTAAGTTAACTAAAAAGATAAAAACCATTAACGGGTCACACTTTCTCTTCATTAAAAACTAAAACAACAAAACTTCCAATTTATGCATGTGGAAACTTACCCGGTTTTCTTCACTCCAAGAGACAAAGAGCCTAACCTCTCATCCTCTGAGGAAAAATCCTTAGAGTTTGATTGGCTAGAAAGAAAAAGAATGAGAAAACAAAAATATATATGAAAAGCAGAGCAAGTGCTCTGTATTTTACTTCCTTGAAAATTTGTACAAAGGATCCGTCCTCACCCTCCGGAACCACCTCAAGAACAAGCTCTCGAGAGACATATATAAAGAAAATTACAAAACAAAATATCTGAGGTTACCCACCCCTTTTCCAAACTTAATAACTAAGGAATCCTATAATTGGTGGGTTACAAGGAGAATTTGGGGATTTAGGCAACAAAAAATCTAAAGAAAATATCTCCAAGTGTCAGTTACAAATATCGGGAAGCGCTACGGACCATTTCGCAGGTGAAAACGAGGTCTGTGAGATTTCGCAGATGTACAAAAAGGGCTGCGAAATTACTTCGCAGCAACCGGTTGGTTTCCCACCGCTGCAAAGTGGTCTTCTAGCTTGCGGCTATCGGCTTCCAACTTGGCGTGAAACTTCAGGGGGAATTCACAACACTGTGCAAAAAGGCTGCGAAATATCTCGCAACAAAAGGGTGATTTCGTAGCCGAGCAAAATTCTTCCTTCAGCTTGATGTAGTTGTCTTCCAAAGGCTGTAACTTCCTTATTTCAGCTCCAAATCATACACGGTTTGAAGCGTTAGATTCTTGACTTCCTGAGCTTTGAAATGGTATATAGCATGTAGAAAATGGACTTCGGGAAGTGCTCTAAAAGTGCGAAATAAGACTGCAGCTGCTGTCCTCTGTTTTCTTCTTTGCTTTTCTCCTCTTTGCTTCTCTCCTTGCATTCCGGATTTGCTTATGGCAAAGGACTTCAAAGCTTTGGTTCTTCATGTTTCTGAGCTCTTCATTACTTTGCCATGGATTCCAAATAACTCTCCTCAATCTTGGATTGCTTTGGTGATCAAAAAGCTATCAAAACACCAAAACTTAACACAATTTGATTAGAATTAATTGCAAAGGGGCCTTAACATGTTAATTGGGTTAAAAGGCAATAACTACTACTCAAAAGTGTTTAAAAGAGTTAATTACAAGCTACAAAATAGCAGTTTTTGAGTAGTAATCAGTTAGGCATCGGATGTGAAATATCCGATCAGAGGATCCAGACATGTCTGACCGGAGAAGGTGAAATGTCGGCTGGACAGAATTCTTCCCCGAGTGGAATGAGCTATGTCGCGCGTCGCAAAGGGGACCGTCTACGTGTGCAAGGTGTAGGGACCCCTCCCCCTGATGACACGAAGCGCGCATCACTATCCGGAGCAACTCCATCCGGATTCCCCAAGAGAGAAGCACACGGCACTCGTGAACATCACACCCTGGACGATAGCATACACTATCCGGATATGTTGTCCGGATCATTGACTAAAGTGAGCAAGCCTTACTACTTCATTTCGAAAGCCTGCCACAGCCCATATTCCGTCGCCCTCCAATGGTGTGTCCGGACATCTTTGCCATGGATTCCAAAGAACTCCCCTCAATCTTGGATTGTTTTGGTGATCAAAAAGCTATCAAAACACCAAAACTTAACACAATTTGATTAGAATTGATTGCAAGGGTCCTTAATATGTTAATTGGGTCAAAAGGTGATAACTACTACTCAAAATTGTTTAAAAGAGTTAATTACAAGCTATCAAATAGCACTTTTTGAGTAGTAATCACTCCCCCCCAACCGACATATTGCTAGTCCCTTAGCAATGAAGGAGAGAAAAAATAAAAATAAATAGTACTATAATTTGCAACATCATGTTGATCAAAAAACAATTTTCAAGTGGCATGAGGATCTAACTCTCACATGGAACATTAAATAAATAAAAGTCAAACTTTAACAAGAGTTATCAAATAACTTGTCTAATCACAATTCTTAAAGAGAAGGCATTATGCAAATTTAAGCTTTAAAAGAGTTTCCACTCCCAAAGGGTCAAAACTTACTCTTCCACAAAAATCTAAGTGTTATTTATTAGTTTTTGAATATAGTGTGTTGAACTAATCTCCCCCCCCCCCCCCCCCCAACCTAGTTCTTTTTCAAAGCTTAGCCAACTGATCAACCTCCAATAGGCTAAGAACGCACCTCTTTTCTTTCACATTTTTTTTTCATTGTAGGAGTACAAGGCTTAAAGGTCTTTTCTAAATTGTCCATGTAACGGGGGTCCATCGATGACTCCCAACCAATTAAGGTTTAGGGCATCAAGCTTTAAGGATCTTTCAACCACTAACTCCTCGGATTTTACCCCAGACTTTTGAGAATGAATTTTAATACCCAAGCACCTACAGTATGTTAAACTCCACCTATTCACCCTTGTAACGAGCATTGAGGTCGGTGATTCCCAACCAATGAAGGCTTAGGGCACCAGGTTTTAAAGATTTTCACCATATACCCCTCAGACCTTGCTTGGGTTTCAAGGCAAGCAAACATTTTTTTTTCTTTCTTTATTCTTTTTTTTTTCCAAAGGCTCATTGGCCTTTTATAAGGTGTCCCAACACTATTAAATGAAGTCAAAGGTACCAAGTTTAAATTTTCCTAAGTTAAGAGGGAAATAGTTTTTCATCTTATACTCGGAACCTATTGTGGACAGTGTGTGAATAGCTTAAAGTGGAAGAACTAAGGTTGATTTCAATAGAAGCTTCAATAATTCATCAACTTTAGTAAGCATAATACAAACTCTAAGTCAAGTGAAAAGACAAAAATTCAATTTCTCCCTTTTCATTTTGAAAATTTTTCCTTAATAACCATGGAGAGTAGAAAAAATTTTAAAATTAAGCAAAAAGCAACTAAATTACCAAAATAACTTAGCATTAATAAAAAAAACTTCCTTCCTCAACTCTCCCCCCAACCAAGCTGAACATTGTCCTCAATGTGATAAAAGCGATTGAAAAATAGGGAGGAAGTGGTACCTCCTGAGTGACTTGGAGTGATGCTGTGGAAATGATGGCTCAGCTGCCTCTCCTGTAGGAGGCTCCTGATGAGGCATAGGCTGCTCTGGTCTTGATGTACTGCCAAGATGATGCTGAATCTGCCTCAAGATGGCAGTGCTGGGCCTGAGTGGCAAGAATCTGCTCCTGATTTTAATCATTCAAAAAGATTAAGTTAGTTACAATTTACATAATTTCAAGACCAAAATTACAATCAAATAATTTACAAAACTTAAAAATTAACATATTTAACAAAATTATGGACTTTGGTGAAACCAAGTCCATCTAACCCTTTTCTAATCTGGCTTTTTGTGGCTCAAGGAGGTTGATTTCCTCATTTTCTGGCTTGAGGCGATGACCATTGACTCTAAAGGTGTCTATGCCATTGGAATTTAGTAATTCCACCACTCCATTGAGATGTACTTGGTGAATAATGAAATGACCTATCCACCTTGACTTGAGCTTCCCTGGAAAGATATGGAGCCTTGAGTCATAGAGTTGGACTCTTTGTCCTTTCCACAATTCTTTGTTAGAGATTAGTTGATCATGCCACTTTTTCATCCTCTGTTTTGAAACTTTGGAATTGATGTAAGCATCATTTCTTAATTCCTCCATCTCATTAAGGTCTAAGCACCTCTTTGCCCTAGCTCTGATCAAGTCCATGTTCAACCTTTGATTGCCCACCAAGCCTTATATTCAACTTCCACAGGGAGGTGGCATGCTTTTCCATAGACGAGACGATAGGAGGACATGCCAAGAATAGTCTTATAAGCTGTTCTATTTGCCCATAATGAATCATGTAGCTTAATAGACCAATCTTTTCTGCTTGTAATCACCACTTTCATCAGTATGTTTTTTATTTCCCTGTTTGCTAGCTCCACTTGCCCGGAAGTTTGAGGATGATAAGGTGTAGCTACCTTATGCTTCACTCCATACTTGGTTAATAGGGTTTCAAAAGGTTTGTTGCAAAAATGAGTACCTCCATCACTGATTATGTCCTTGGGCACCCCAAATCTTGAGAAGATGTTCTCCTTAAGAAATTTGAGAACCACCCTGTGATCATTATGTTTACAGGGGATTGCCTCCACCCATTTGGAAACATAGTCCACCCCCACCAATATATAAGAGTTACCAAAAGACATTGGGAAAGGTCCCATGAAGTCAATACCCCAAACATAAAAAAGATCAACTATAAGGATGGGGTTCATGGGCATTTGGTTTCTTTTTGTAAGCTTCCCGAGTCTTTGGCATCTATCACAACTCCTACACATGATGTGGGAATCTTTTAAAAGCGATGGCCAAGTAAACCCTGATTGCAAGACCTTCATGGTTGTTTTCAGAGAGGCAAAGTGGCCTCCACAGGCATTCTCATGGCAATGTTTGAGGATCCCTTGTTGCTCTTCTTCAGGGACACACTTCCTTATGATCTTATCTGCACAATATTTGAAAAGGAAGGGCTCTTCCCAATAATAAGCATGAATCTTTGCAAAGAAGTGCTTCCTGTCTTACGCTTTCCACTCTCTTGGAACTTCACCAATAACCAAATAGTTAGCAATATGAGCATACCAAGGAGCTTTCTCTAGCAACATAAGTGATTCCTGAGGAAAGTCATCATTAATAGGTAATACATGGGAATTATGTGCTATAGCCAACCTTGAAAGGTGGTCAGCTACCACATTCTCCACCCCTTTCTTGTCTCTGATTTGGAGATCAAACTCTTGTAACAAAAGAATCCATCTAATCAACCTTGTTTTTGCATCTTGCTTTGTCAATAAATACTTCAAGGCCGAATGGTCAGTGAAAACAATGATGAAAGACCCTACCAAATAAGCATGAAACTTGTCTAAAGCAAACACCACAACTAACAATTCTTTCTCTATAGTTGTGTAGTTTCTTTGAGCCTCGTTCAATGTTTTGCTTGCATAGTAGATCACATAGGGCTTCCCATCTTCTCTTTGGCCAAGTACAACTCCTATAGCAAAGTCACTGGCATCACACATTACTTCAAAGGGTAATTGCCAGTTAGGAGCCCTTACTATTGGAGCGGTTGTCAAAAATTGCTTCAATTGATCAAAACTCTTTTGACATCTCTCATCCTAGACAAACTTAGCATCCTTAGCTAAAAGTTCATAAAGAGGCCTTGAAAGCTTAGAGAAGTCTTGTATAAATCTCCTATAGAACCCTACATGGCCAAGAAATTGTCTTACTCCTTTTACAGTGGTTGGGGATGGCAATTTGGCAATAAGTTCCACCTTTGCTTTATCAACTTCAATGCCTTTCTCGGAGATGATATGGCCAAGGACAATTCCTTGATGTACCATAAAATGGCATTTCTTCCAGTTGAGCACCAAGTCTTTTTCAATGCATCTTTTAAGAACCGCTTCCAAATTTACTAAGCATTCTTCAAATGTATCTCCATATATGGTGATATCATCCATGAAGACCTCCATAATTTGCTCCACCATATCACTGAAGATACTAAGCATACATCTTTGGAATGTTACAGGTGCATTGCATAAACCAAAAGGCATTCTTCTGTAAGTGTATGTTCCAAACGGACATGTGAAAATGGTCTTCTCTTGATCTTCAACATCAATTTCAATTTGGAAATACCTTGAGTACCCGTCCAAGAAACAATAGAAAGGATGGCCAGAGACTCTCTCCAGCACCTGATCAATAAACGGGAGTGGAAAATGATCTTTCCTTGTAACAGCATTCAATTTCCTATAGTCAATACACACCCTCTAACCTAAAGTGAAGCGTGTAGCAATTTCCTCTCCTTTTTCATTTTGAACCACAGTAATCCCTGACTTCTTTGGTACCACTTGAGTAGGACTCACCCAAGGGCTGTCAGATATGGGATAAATAATACCCGCTTGGAGTAGCTTCAGTACCTTAGTTCGCACCACTTCTTGTAAATGAGGATTCAATCTTCTTTGAGGTTGACGAATTGGTTTAGCTTTTTTCTCCATATATATGTGATGTGTACAAACCAAAGGACTGATTCCTTTCAAGTCAGATATTTGCCATCCTATTGCTTTCTTGCACCTCTTAAGAACTTCAAGTAGAGAAATCTCCTGATGACCGATAAGAGATGAAGATATAACAACAGGACATTGGTTATTTTCTTCCAGGTATGTATATTTTAACTCCATGGGCAGAGGTTTCAAATTGAGCTTCGGGAATTCTTCTGTTACATCATCTTGTCCCTCCTCTTTATTGAATAAAGGTAGGATCTCTTCTTTCGTCGTCCAACCTTGTAGAGTAGCAAGGACATCAGCGGGTTCAGACAACCCTTCTTCAAGATCCTCAAGACTTTCATTCAACTCGTCTTGTATATTCTAATCACAATGCTCCTCCACTAGAGTGTCAATAATGCATACCTCTTTTGGACCTTCTTCTTCTTCTGGAGTAATTAGCTTCTTTGACATATGAAAGATATTAAGCTCAAGTGTCATGTTGCCAAAAGTGAGTTGCATAAGTCCATTCCTACAATTTATGATTGCATTTGAAGTAGCAAGAAATGGCCTTCCAAGGATGATAGGAACATAATTAGCTTCCTTAACTAAAGGATCAATATCAAGAACAACAAAATCTACTGGATAGTTGAAATTATCAACTTTAACTAAAACATCCTCAATTATCCCCCTTGGAATTTTCACTGACCTATCAGCTAAAGATAGAGTGATTGATGTTGGCTTTAATTCACCAAGTCCCAATTGCTTATGAACAGAGTATGGTAGCAAATTCACACTTGCTTCCAAATCTAACAAAGCTTTTTTCACTACCTTTCCTCCAATCATGACTGAAATGGTAGGACATCCCGGATCTTTGTACTTCAAAGGAGATTTGCATTGTATGATGGCACTCACTTGCTCAGTCAAGAAGGCTTTCTTATTCATATTCAACCCTCTTTTGATAGTACACGGGTCCTTTAGGAACTTTGCATATGATGGAACTTGCTTAATCATGTCCAGCAATGGAATGTTGACCTTCACTTGCCTTAATACTTCAAGGATTTCTGATGCATTTTTTTATCCCTTTTTCCCATGCAAAGCTTGAGGAAAAGGTGGAGATGTGCGTTTCTTCATCAATTCTTCCTTAATAAGCTCTTTCTCCAGATTTGCATTCACTGTTGAATCACGGTCCTCCTTCCCTTCACTGATATCTTTCTTCTTTCCTTTCATTTCCTCCCTCTTCCTTGTCTCTTCTTCTTCCTTCACTTCAACATATAGCTTGGGTGTTGGCGACTCAACCTTTTTACCACTCCTTAGAGTGATCAAGGCTTTAACATCTCTCACCTGTGAAGATTCTCCCTCATGAGTTTCCATTTCATGGATACCCTTGGGGTTTTGGTGAGGTTGAGAAGGAAATCTACCCTTCTCTTGCACTGTGTTCAAATTAGTGAGCCTTGAGATTGAGTATTGGAGATTATCTATCTTCTGAGATAAGTCATTTTGCATCCCATCCATCCTTTTATTCAAAGTATTCTCTACATTGTCAATCCTTTGACTGAGTTGAGAGTTGATTGATTTTTGGTCTCCAACAAAATCTCCCACAACTTTGCTGAGATTCACTATTGCTTGTTCAAGACTTGAAGCTTGTTGGGATGGTTGAGATGGTTGAGCCGACTGTTGGTACTGAGGTGCTCTTGGCTTCCATGAAAAATTTGGATGATTCCTCCAACTTGATTTGTAAGTATTGCCATACGAAGCATTGCTATTGGGCTTGAATTGTCCAATGACATTTGCTTATTCTCCAAACATTTCTCTAGCAACTGGAATTGTAGGGCACTCCTCCACCAAGTTTTCATAAGATTGACAAATAGAACATAGTGTTACTTGCACTGGTGTTTCAGAAACAGCTTGCACTTTGATGCGACTTATGGTAGCTTAGCTTTAAAGGCATATTAACAAAATTTATACCTTAAATACTATTACTAAAGTAGCTAAGCTACTATAGCATAGTGGTTCTAGGATCGTTCACTGGGAAGGGTTTTCGCAAACACAAGTGATATTCAAATTAGGAAAATAGGTGATTTTCTTATGGATGTTAGCTTTAAAAGAAGATGTAAATGTTTTAGAGAGATTTAAACTAATTTAAGTTAACATTAAAGACTAAAATGAAAGGGTGTAAAAACAAGTTTCTCAAAGATAGGATAGCTATGCTCTGGCTCTTATGCAAATTGGAAATCTCAGGATAGGCTCCTCGCGTTGGGGTTGCAACTATGGTGATGCTTGCTTCCGAACCGGTATGGATTTAGCAAATCAGTTTTAATCCTTTAAAATGACAAAACAGATGGTAGTGAATTTCATCAATGCTTATTCACCTTAGACTTCCTTTGAATGGGCTCGTAAGAGATAACTAATGATCTAAAGCCAAAAGCTTACCAAATATTGGCAACTCAAAGTCATTCCAGGTGATAAACTCACCTTTCAATGGCCATTGAAATTGGTTCTAACGGATTAATGCAAAACTTGGAATTGAAAACCTCACCTTCCAATAGCTCGTAGGAGATAACTAATGGATAGAAATCCAAAAGCTTATCAAGTATGGCCGTTGGAAGTTGTCCAAAGGAAATAAAAACCAAAATTTACATTAATGAACCATTAATGAAAAACGACTACCTTACCTTCCAGGTGCGAGAAATTTCCATGGGATTGCATCCAAGCCATCACATAACATCCATACTTTGAGAAACATAAACGTTTTAGCCAATCATCCTCTGAGGAAAAGTCCTCAGAGGCTGTTTGGCTACTAAGAAAATAGAAATGGGGAAGAAGAGGAGAAGAGAGAAAAAAAAGAGCTTTATATATTTCTAATTTTTGTACAGAGGATCGATCCCCCAACCATCCATATATTCCAATGGAGGCGTTGTGCACCTCTATATATAGCAAAATTACAAGATAAAGCCTTATGATGGCTGAATACAAGGTTACAAAAGGAATTTACATGAGAAAATATCAAGCTAAAAATATCTGGGAAGTCGGTGGTGCGTGTGTGGAGAAACAGAGGAAATTTGGCATTTTCGCAAGGTGAATTTCTCCTTGCGAAAATTTTGCAATGTTGCGAAATGGCAAAATTTCGCATCGTGAGGAAAATCCCCTTGCAAAATTTCGCAAGGAGAAATTCACCTTGCGAAATTTTAGCAAGGTTTGATGCAGTTGTCTTCCGAAGGCTATATCTTCCTCATTTCAGCTCCAAATTGTACACGGTTTAAAGCATTGGATTCTTGACTTCCTGAGCTTTGAAATGGTATATAGTATGTATAAAATGGACTTCGGAAAGTGCCCCAAAAGTGCGAAAGAAGACTGCAGCTGCTGTCCTTTGTTTTCCTCTTCTCCATTGTTCTTGTTTGTGCTCGTGTTTCCACTTGAAATTCAAGCCTGTAAACTTCCAAAATCCTTGCTTTAACTTGTCCAAGTAGCTCCTCCATCATTTGGCATGCTTGAATTGATTCATAAGCTGATAAAAACATGTAAACTTGCCACAAAATGGTTAAAACCAATTACTAAGGACCTTAATGAATTAATTGGGTTAAATGAATATGATTACTGCACAAAGGTGCTTAAAACCATTATAGTTAGGTCTACAAAATAGCACTTTTTGGTAGTAATCACACTTCATGCATCTTTTTCAGTTCTATCTCCTCCACTCTTCTTGTCATAGCTGCAAATTTTGCTTTCATTTCAACATCTTCATTCAAGGTGTACATCCCAGCCTTAACATGAAGAGAATTTGGTTGAGACTTCATCTTTCCCACTTCTCCTCTGTGCGGTTCATCCCCTCCCCTTGAGACTTCGGCTACATAACTCAAGAAATCCATAGCTTCCTCAGGATTCTTACTCATGAAATCCCCTCCACACATTGTTTCGAGGAGTTGCTTCATTGAGGAAGACATCCCATCATAGAAATAACTCACCAACAACCATGTATCAAAGCCATGGTGAGGACAAGCATTAATGGCTTCCATGTATCTTTCCCAACACTCATAGAATTTCTCATTCTCTTTAGCTGAGAAGTTTGAAATTTGCCTTTTCAAGCCATTTGTTCTATGAGTAGGAAAAAACTTCTTGAGGAATTCAACTTGTAAATCAGTCCAAGTACGGATACTCCTTGGCCTTAAAGAATTAATCCAAATCTTGGCCTTATCCTTTAAAGTAAAAGGAAATAGTTTAAGCCTCATCAGGTCGATAGAAGCTCCTCCCTCTCGGAATGTATTGCAAACATCTTCAAATTCCTTGATATAGGCATAGGGATTCTCACTTTCCATTCCATGGAAAGTTGGTAGAAGTGGCACAATATGGGGTCTGATCACTAGCTGCTCTGTAGGGGGCACTATACATGATGGTGCACTCATACGAGGTGGATGCATACGGTCCCTCATTGATCTGAATTCATTGGGATTGTCATGATGACCATGGTGACTATGCTGATCCTCAGGTGTAGTTTCCATGATGTTCAAGCTCAATTCCAACTCCTTGTCATGACGTGTTTCAAGTTTAACAAGCCTTCCTCCACTATCTCGTATCCACTTTGGCATACACAACTAGTATCACTGTAACAACAAAAGAATGAAAACAGAGGAAAACAAAAAAAACAAAACTACCAAAAAGAGTTCGCTTAACTAAAACTAAATTAAAAGCTATGCTAGAATATAAACGAGTAAAAGAAACAACTAAACGAGTTAGTAAAATGACAGAAAACTCACCAAACTTGTAATGAAAACCACAAGTACAATGAAATAATATCACTATGAAGTTGGCACCTTCCCCATCAGCGGCGCCATTTTGATTCGTTCCCAATTGGTGTCTCAGCTGATTCATGTCCAGCTGGTGCTCTTTGATTGAGAGAGTAATCAACAAAATTTATAACCTATATCACCATGCATTAGGATAGCTTTAGCTAATATAGCATAGTGGCTCTAGGATCATTCTCTGGGAAGGGTTTTCAACTCACAACTGATACCAATTCAAAGTTAAATTGGTGCTTTTTCATTTCAAGGTTAGCTTAAGAAATAAAACACAAACTTTGTTTAAACGAGGTTTTGTTTCAAGCTAACTAAAAAAGAAAGTAATGGAAATTACTTATGAAGAAAAACATTCCTTTGAGGTTTGGGTTCACAGGGGAGGTTCCTTATGCAAAAACAGAGCTTCGGTCATTTGGTTCATTTCCTCGCATTAGAGAATTAACATATAGTCAATTCTCTAACCGGTGTTGTACATATGTATCCTTTAAATGGATTTCAGCTCTAATTCTCTCCCACTGATGCAACTTGCAATGGCTCGTGCCTCTCACCTAGCATTTGCCATTCAAGGTGATCTTTAATTTTGGACTTCTCTTCTCAAGCTCGTAAGAGATAACTAATGGATGTCTCCTTGGAGTCCAAAAGCTTACCAAGTGTTGCCAATTCTAGAAAATCCTACCTTCAAGTCACTTCCCAAAAACTCGCAAGAGGTAAACTAGTGCATCTCCATGGACGGAGATCACTTGCCTTACCAAGTGTTGGCTCAAGTGAATTGAAGGTGTTTTAAGTTAACTAAAAACATAGAAATCATTAAAGGATCACACTTTCTCTTCATTAATGGATGAAACCACAAAGCTATAAATTCTTGCACTTCGAACCTTTCCCGGCAACCTTAGCTCCAAGGAACTAAAAGTCTAGCCACTCATTCTCTAAGAAAACTTACTCAGAGCTTGTTTGGTTAGTAAGAAAAAGAATGAGAAAACAAAAAATATATAGGAAAAATAGAGCAAGTGCTCTATAAAATATATTTCTTGCAAAATTGTACAAAGGATGCATCTAAGATCAAGCTCTCGACTCCTGTTCTTCAAGAAAATTACAAACTATCTATATGAGGTTATTCACTCTTTGTTCTTACTTAAAGACTAAGGAATCCTATGATAGGTGGGTTACAAGGAGAGTTTGGGGATTTAGACATTAAATATCTAAAGCAAAATATCTCAAAAAATCGGTCAGAAATATCGGGAAGCTTCAGGAGAAATTCTGTTGCACTGTGCAAAATGGAGACTTGGTCGTCAGTATTATCAGAGTTTGCTTTTTGATTGTGGGCAGAAATGGATCCGGCGAATCGCGAGTGTCTGATGAGCCAAGCTGTCCGGGGAATCTGAATTGGCAGTTGTGGATGCTCTCTAGGTAAGCGCTATAAGAGGATCCGGACATGTCTGATCGGACAGAATTCTGGATGTGAGATATCCGGAGAAGGTGAAATGTCGGCCGGACAGAATTCTTCCCCGGGTGGAATGAGCTATGTCGCGCATCGCAAAGGGGACCGACCGTCTGCGTGTGCAAGGTGTAGGGACCCCTCCCCCTGATGACACGGAGCGTGCATCGCTATCCGGAGCAACTCCATCCGGATTCCCCAAGAGAGAAGCACACAACACTCATGAACATCACACCCCGGATGATAGCATACCCTATCTGGATATGTTGTCCGGATCATTGACTAAAGTGAGCAAGCCTTGCTACTTCATTCCGAAAGCCTGCCACAACCCACGTTCCGCCGCCCTCCAATGGTGTGTCTAGACGCCCTGTCCGGACATCTTTGCCATGGATTCCAAAGAACTCTCCTCAATCTCGGATTGTTTTGGTGATCAAAAAGCTATCAAAACACCAAAACTTAACACAATTTGATTAGAATTGATTGCAAGGGTCCTTAATATGTTAATTGGGTTAAAAGGTGATAACTACTACTCAAAAGTGTTTAAAAGAGTTAATTACAAGCTATCAAATAGCACTTTTTGAGTAGTAATCGATAATTCCCATAGTTTCCCCATTAATGATGATTTTCCAGATGAGTCACTAATGTTGATAGAAGTCGCTCCTTAGTATGCTCATATTGCTAACTATCTAGTTACCGGAGAAGTTCCAAGTGAGTGGAAAGCACAAAATAATAAGCATTTCTTTGCAAAAATTCATGCTTACTATTGGGAAGAGCCATATCTATTCAAATATTGTGCAAATCAAATAATACGGAAGTGCATCCCTGAGCAAGAGCAACAGGGGATCCTTAGTCATTACCACGAAAGCACATGTGGAGGCCACTTTGCTTCTCAGAAGACAGCTATGAGGGTATTGAAATCGGGTTTTTGCTGGCCATCACTTTTCAAAGATGCCCACACCATGTGCAGGAGCTATGACAAATGCAAGAGGCTTGGGAAATTAACACGCAAAACCATGATGCCTTTGGCCCATTTTAATAGTTGATCTTTTTTATGTTTGGGCCATTGACTTCATGGGACCTTTTCCTATGTCCTTTGGCTACTCCTTCATCTTGGCGGGAGTAGATTATGTTTCCAAATGGGTTGAAGCAATCCCATGCAAACGCAATGATCACAAAGTTGTTCTCAAATTTCTCAAAGAGAACATATTCTCTAGATTTGGAGCACCCAAGGGCATAATCAATGATGGGGGTACTCATTTTTGTAACAAGTCGTTCGAAACTCTCTTAGCCAAGTACGGGGTGAATCATAAGGTAGCTACACCTTACCACCCTCAAACTTCTAGGCAAGTTGAGTTAGTTAATTGAGAGATCAAAACATATTGATGAAGGTGGTGAATACGAGTAGAAGAGATTGGTCTGTTAAGCTTCAAGATTCACTATGGGCTTACAAAACAGCTTACAAGACTATTCTTGGAATGTCTCCTCATCGCCTAGTCTATGGAAAGGCGTGCCATCTCCTCGTTGAAGTTGAATACAAAGCTTGGTGGGCAATCAAGGAGCTCAACATGGATTTGAGCATAGCTGACATGAAGAGGTTTCTATACCTTAATGAGATGGAGGAACTGAGAAATGACGCCTACAATAATTCAAACATTGCAAAACAAAGATTGAAAAGGTGGCATGATCAGTTAGTCTCCCGCAAAAAATTCCAGAAGGGACAAAGAGTCTTGTTGTATGACTCTAAGCTCCACATCTTCCCGGGAATGTTGAAGTCAAGATGGATAGGTCCATTTACTATCCAACAAGTGTATTCAAATGAAGTAGTGGAACTACTCAATTCCAACAGCACCAAGAGTTTCAAAGTTAATGGTCATCGTCTCAAGCCATTCGTGGAGCCTTTTTCTCAAGACAAGGAGGAAATCAACCTCATTGAGCCACATCAAGCTTAAAAAGACAAGTGGTTAGATGAACTTAGTCTGTCGGAAGACACTAAGTCCATATTTTTTGTTTTAATGTTAATTTAAAGTTTTATTGATTTAGTACTTGTTTTAATTGTGATTTATTGCTTTAATTTTATTTTGTTATGATTTAATTTAATTTTTGATGATCAATTGTAGGAGAATTCCAAAACAGATGGGGAAAACCTTTAAAATTTGTATGATGGAGGAAAAATAGAGCATTTCACATGCCCTGTGAAAATTTCACAGGGCTTGCGAAAATCCCAAATACAAGGGTTGCGAAAATTTCGCAAACCCAACTTTACCTTGCAAAATTGGATAGCCTATGCGAAAAATTTCGCACACCCAGCTTTGCCTTACAAAAACCTTGCGAAATTTAAGATGGTGTGCAAACCCAATTTGCAACCCTAGCACCCATTTCGCAACCTTGCGAATTCCAATAGGCGTGGGAAAAGCCAACGGTCATCCAAAAATCTATTTAAAGCCCTTCAAACCCTGAACCCATTTCGCATGCCCCATCTGCTTCTTGCGAAAGCCTCTATCACCTTGCGACATCGAAGCTTCCATCATTTTTTTTCTCCATTGGACGCCTTGTGGCCACCATTTGAAGAGGCGATTCACACCTCTTGCCCCATTTCGAACATGGCACGCATTAGAGGAGGCCATACCGACCCTTCATTGTCTCGCGGGCAGAAGCGAAGAGCCTCCCCTCCACAGGATTTGACCTCTCAGGCCCCTCAGGCCCCAACCGTTCCATCTTCTAAGGGTGGAGTGCCCTATAGTCCTCCTCAGTGCAGATATGTGACACGGAGACCACCGACTTCTCCACCCCCTGAGCCATCAGTATGTCGCATTCCACCTAAGAGAGCTAGGACTTCAGGCCCTAGAGAGTCATCTAGACATCATAGCCTGATCCTTAGGCCCCAACTGATTCTCAACGTCCTTCCGGAATGTCACCGAAAGCCATCATCAAACGACCTATGGTCACCGCACCCCTTATTGAGGGAAATTCATATTATAGAGCCAGACCATTTCATTTCGAGCTATATTATGACATTGAGGTCATGCAACAGCAGTCGGAGCTTCGGGATTCATTTGGACTGCTCCAGAGGTACCATCTCGAGCATCTGATGACTCCCAGGGAGTTCTTTTACCGAGTGGCACTAGACTTCTATCAGTCTATGACTACTTAAGGCGCCAGGAGTCCTACAGCCATTCACTTCAGTATTGATGGGCGCCAGGGTATCCTTGAGGCTAGACACATTGCAAAGGCTCTACACATTCCATATGAGCCAGTGGATCCAACACATTTCTAGGAGTGGGCCCTTGTATCTCAATAGGCCATGGTCTGCATTTTATCCAGGGGGACCTCTTCAGATTCATTCCTTCTATGTAAGGAGCTTCCACCTTGGATGCTCCTAGTAGATGTGTTACTATTCCGTTACTGTTTCCGCAGTTGCTCTGTCACATATTGGAGCATATAGGTTATCCTACTAAGCCCCAGCTTGAGCACCACCACCATTGTCGAGAGTGATTCACTCTCGACAAATGGACACAGTTGGAAATCAATTCGGCACCTCTAGGAGCCCCACCCAGGCCACTCCCAGTGCCACCACAGGCTGAGCATGCATAGCAGGACGAGCTTCCCACGGAGTCTGTACCACTTGCCCCTGCACCACCTATGCCTAAGGCCACTTCTACTACCCTACCACTCCAACTGTTCCACTGGATACACCTTCTACATCTGAGGCCTCTATCACCATTTCTACCACAGAGTTTTGTGTCATGGTACATTTATTCTAGACACTGACCACTACACATAATGCTTTATTCCAACAGATGACCGACATACGTGCTCAGCAGGACCATCATACAACTATTCTTGACAAGCATACTGATATCCTTTGTCAGATTCAGTAGCATCTGGGACTTTTATCACCACCTCAGACCGACATTCTTGGACCATCAGAGCCCATAGGTCTAGCTGAGGAGACTACTCCAACTAAGGAGACCACCAAAGCCGATGTCCCGATCCAGCCCACTCAAGGGGCCACCATAAGGGCATCACCTTCACATGATCAGACCATTACTTGATCATCTCTTTATCCTATTATTTTTACTTATTATATTAGTAGACATAATTACTTGTTTTGATGTTTTATACTCTAGGATTGGATGTATTACATGATCATATCTCATATTGTACTTTCTCATATTAATATATAGACATCATTTTTGTTTATACTTAGCATTTTTTCTATTTCCTTTACTCATTACTCTTTTGTTTTTTGAATCATGTGATTTCTCCTATATGACTTAGACTCCATGTCACCCAGGAGGTACCACTTCCTCCCTTTATTTTCAATTGCTCTTGCCACATTGAGGGCAATGTTGATCTTGGTTGGGGAGAGAGTAAGGAAGGAAGTAATGCTAGGTTATTTTGTTAATTTAGTACTTTTTTCTTAATTTTAAAATTTTTGCTTAATTTTTAAAAGTTTTTGCTCTACTCTCCATGAGTATTAAGGAAAAATTCTCAAAATGAAATGGGAGAAATTGAATGCTTACCTTTTTACTTGAATCTTAGAGTTGTATTATGCTTATTGAGGTTGATGAATTATTGAAACTCCTATTGAATTCAACTTTATTTCTTCTACTTTAATCTTACCACACACTGTGCACATTAGGTTCCGTTTATAAGATGAAAAACTATCTCACCCCCTTAACTTAGGAAACTTTTGACTTGGTACCTTTGACCTCGTTTTAATAGTGTTGGGACACCTTATAAAAGCCAATGAGCCTTAAAAAAAAAAAAAAAACAAACAAACAAAGTGTTACACTTGCCTTGAAATCTGAGTAAGGTCCGAGGGGTATATGGTGAAAGTCTTTAAAACCGGGTGCCCTAAGCGTTTATTGGTTGGGAGTCACTGACCTCAATGCTCGTTACAAGGTTACATAGGTGGAGTTTAACATATTATAGGTGCTTGGGTATTAAATTCCAATCTCAAAAGTCTGGGGTAAAATCTAAGAAGTTAGTGGTCGAAATATCCTTAAAGCTTGATGCCCTAAACCTTGATTGGTTGGGAGTCATCGATTGATCCCCGTTACATGGACACTTTAGAAAACAATACCTTTAGCATTGCACACCTACAATGAAAACAAATTGTGAAATAAAAGAGGAGCGTTCTTAGCCTATTGGAGGTTGGTTAGTTTGCTAAAGGTTGAGAAAGAAATAGGTTGGGGGAAGAGATTAGTTCAGCATACTATATTCGGAAACTAATAAGCTTAACACTTAGATTTTTGTGGAAGAGTAATGATTGAGCCTATGAGAGTGGAAATACTTTTAATACTTAAATTTGCATAATGCCTACTCTTTAGGAATTATGATCAGGCAAGATATTTGATATACTCTTGTTGAAGGTTGGTTTTTGCTTCTTTAATGTTCCATGAGAAAGTATGCTCTACATCATGCCAGTTATGATTTTTTGGAGTGATCAACATGATTTTGTAAATTATTTTACTGTTTATTTTTCTTTATCTCTCCTTCATTGCTAAGGGACTAGCAATATGTTGGTTGAGGGAAGTGATTACTACTCAAAAAGTGCTCTTTCATAGCTTGTTATAAACTCTTTTAAACACTTTTGAGTAGTATTTATTACCTTTTAACTCAATTGCCACATTAAAGACCCTTACAAATGTTTCGAATCAGTTTTTGGCAAGTTTTAGTGTTTTTAATAGCTTTTTGATCGTTAAAACAGGTGATTCATGCTCAGTCGGGTATTTTAATAAAAAACATTTATAAATCCTATAACCTCATACTAGCGTAGCAAAACTACTATAGTATAGCAGCTCTAGGGTCAAACTCTGGGATGGGTTTTCATTCTACCAGTGATATACTCAAGATTAAAAACTGAGTCTGATGAGTTCCTTTGTCAAAAACTTAAAGTTTAAAAGAAAATAAAATTTGTTTTGAAAGTGGTGTTTGAAACTAAACTAATATAGAACTAGATAAAAATGGAAGAAAGAAAGTCTCCCGGAGCTAAGGGTTGCTAGGATCAAGTTCAGAATGCAAAGTGGAAATTCTAGAGTTTTCTTCTCGCATTGGGGACAACAACATAAAGGATGGTTGTTTCCCAAACCGGTATAGGTTTAACAATGAAGATTTAATCCATAAAAAGTCAATAGAAATGGTAGTCAAGTTCCATTAATGGCTTTAGACACTGTGGGTCTTCACCTTGAGTCACTTTCCAATGGCTCGTACATGATAACTAATGGACTGATATGGATCTAGCAATAAGCATCCACAGAGACCTGAAGCTTACCATGTATTGGCCATTCAAAGTGATTCTAAGGGATTTAAAGTAAAACTTTAGATTTAAAAGCCATTTATAAACTCCAACTACCTGTATTTAATGCACAAGAGTTTTCCACCTTAGCATCTGGACTTTTCACCTAGCTTCCTTCACTCCAAGAAACCAAAAGTTTAGCCTCTCATCCTCTAGGAAAACATCCTCAGAGGTTGTTTGGCTTCCAAGAAAAAGAAAATAGTAGAGAGAAAAGAGAAAACACGAGAGCCCTGTATTTCACTAAGTGTAAAACATAACATATGGTCGAGAGATGATTTCCACCCCTCTTATAGTCTTTACAAAGCAAAACTTGTGATTGGCTAGTTACAAGGATAAGAAAGGAATTTACATCAAAAATACATAAGAAAAGATCTCATGTGGAGTCGGCAAAACAGAGGAGATTTTGCACCAAAGACACATGGGCTGGTGCGAATTTCGCACAAGGAGAAGGTGTTGTGCGAATTTCGCACATGCTTGGAGCAGTTGTCTTCTGAAGGCCATATCTTCCTCATTTCAGCTCCAAATTGTACACGGTTTGAAGCGTTGGATTATTAACTTCCTGAGCTTTGAAATTGTATATAGCATGTAGAAAATGGACTTTGGGAAGTGCTCCAAAAGTGCGAAGGAAGACTGAAGCTGCTGTCCTCTGTTTTCTTCACTCTCTCTTTGCTTCTCTTTGCTTCTCTCCTTTGCTTGGCTTGTCTTAATGATCCAAAAAGCTGTCAAAATACTAAAACTAGCCACAAATATGATTAGAGGTCATTGCTAGGTCCTTAACATGCCAATTGGAATAAGAATGGAGAACTACTACACAAAAGTGCTTAAAACTTAATGAATTAAAGGCGCAAAATAGCACTTTTTGGGTAGTAATCACTCCCCCCAACTGACACATTGCTAGTCCCTGAGCAATGAAGGAGAGAAAAAGAAAGAAAAACAGATAACATAATAATTTACAAAATCATGCTGATCACTCCAAAAAATAATCAAGTGGCATGATTGGATCAAATTCTCACATGGCAAGTCAAGGATATAAAACTCAATCATCAACAAGAGTCATCAAATAACTTACCTATCACAACATACAAAGAGTGGGCATTATGCAAATTTGAGTATCAAAATAATTTCCACTCCCAAAGGACCAACTCTTAATCTTCCACAAAAATCTAAGTGTTACTTATTAGTTTCCGAATATAGTATGTTGGACTAATTTCTCCCCCAAACCTAGTTCTTTTTCAAAGCTTAGCAAACTAATCAACCTCCACTAGGCTAAGAACGCACCTCTCGTTTCACAATTTTTTTTTTCATTGTAGGAGTACAAGGCTAAAGGTATTCTTTTCTAAATTGTCCATGTAACGGGGGTCCATCGATGACTCCCAACCAATTAAGGTTTAGGGCATCAAGCTTTAAGGATCTTTCAACCACTAACTCCTCGGATTTTACCCCGGACTTTTGAGAATATATTTTAATACCCAAGCACCTACATTATGTTAAACTCCACCTATTCACCCTTGTAATGAGCATTGAGGTCGGTGACTCCCAACCAATGAAGGCTTAGGGCACCAGGTTTTAAAGATTTTCACCATATACCCCTCAGACCTTTGAATACTACTCAAAAAGTGCTATTTCATAGCTTGTAATTAATCCTTTTAACCAATTTTGAGTAGTAGTTATTACCTTTTAACCCAATTAACATGTTAAGGACCCTTGCAATCAATTCTAATCAAATTGTGTTAAGTTTTGGTGCTTTTGATAGCTTTTTGCACACCAAAGCAATCCAAGAATGAGGGAGAGTTGTATATAGTTCATGGCAAAGCAATGGAAAGCTCAAATTCATGAAGAACCAGGATTTGGAGCTCCATAGCCCTTTTCCAAAGTCGTTCAAAGTATGCAAGGAAAAAGCAACGGAGAGAGGAAAAACAGAGCGAAGAAAACAGAGGACAGCAACTGCAGTCTTCTTTCGCACATTTGGAGTACTTCCCAAAGTCCATTTTCTACATGCTATATACCATTTCAAATCTCAGGAAGTCAAGAATCCAACGCTTCAAATGGTGTGTGATTCGGAGTTGAAATGAAGGAGTTACAGCCATTGGAAGACAATCACTCCAAGCTGAAGGAAGAATTTTGCACGGCTGCGAAATCACCCTTTTGTTGCGAAATGATTTCGTAGCCATTTTGCACAGTGCAACGGTCCTGAAGCTTCCCGATAGTTGTGCACCGACTCTTTTAGATATTTTCTCCAGATATTTTTATATAAATTTCCATTCTTCTCCTTGTAATCCACCGACCATAAGATTTCTTAGCTAGGAAGGTTGGAAAAACTTCTCTATATATATTCCCTTGCATCCATTGTAAAAGATATAATCCATGATATAATATATCGTATATAGAATCAACGAACAGAGCACTTGCTCTGTTTTTCATATATATTCTTGTTTTCTCGTTAGTTTTCTTTCTAGCCAATCAAACTCTGAGGAATTTTCCTCAGAGGATGAGAGGCTAGGCTCTTTGTATCTTGGAGTGAAGAAAGCCGGGTAAGTTTCTAAATGCATAAATTGGAAGTTTTGTTGTTTTAGTTTTTAATGAAGAGAAAGTGTAACCCGGTAATGGTTTTTATCTTTTTAGTTAACTTAAAACGCCTTTAAATCACCTAGGCCAACACTTGGTAAGGCAAGTGATTTCCGTCCATGGACATTCACTAGTTTACCCCTTGCGAGCCTCTAGGAGGTGACTTGAAGGTAGGATTTTCTAGAATTACCAACACTTGGTAAGCTTTTGGACTCCAAGGAGACATCCATTAGTTATCTCTTGCGAGCTTTTGACGGGTAATCCAAGGTTAAAGATCACCTTGAATGGCAAGTGCTAGGTGAGAGGTATGAGCCATTGCAAGGTGCATCAGTGAGAGGGATTTAGTGTTTGAACCCATTAATGGGAAGCATCTATACAACACCGGTTGGAGAAGGAACTATATGTTAATTCTCTAATGCGAGGAAAAGAAACAAGTGACCAGAACTCCCTTTTTGTATGAAGAATCTGAGCCTAGTGATTTGAAACTCCAAGAAACACCTTTCTTTGTAAGTAAAATCAGTTACTATTTTTGGTTAGTTTAAAACCAAACCTTTTTCATTCAAACATCTTTATGTTTTCTTTTAAAGCTAACCTTGAAATGAAAAGGCACCAATTCAGCTTTGAATTAATATCATTTGTGAAGTGAAAACCCATCCCAGTGAACGATCCTAGAGCCACTATGCTATAGTAGCTTTGTCTTTGCTACCCTAGTATATGGTGTAATAGGTTATAAATTTTGTTGATTACTCCCTCAATCAAGGAGCACCAGCTGGACACGAATCAACTGAGACACCAATTAGGCATGAATCAGATGGCGCCGTTGCCGGGGATGGTGCCACTTTACAGTGATATCACCTTTTCAGAGTACTTGTGATCTTCATCACAAGTTTGGTGACTTTTCTTTTCCTTTTACTAACTCTTTTTATTTCTTTATTGTTCATATTTTAGTATACCTTTTTATTTAGTTTTTAGTTTACCTTAATCTTTTTCTTAGAATTGTTTTTCTTTTGTTTTCTTTTGTCTTCTCTGTTTTTAATTCACAATTTGCTAGTTGTGCATGCCATATTGAATACGAGATAGCAGAGGAAGCCATGAACTTCATCAGTTATGTGGCTGAATTTTCAAGAGAATGGTGTGAACCAAATGCTAGAAATATGGGAAGAATGACGTCTCAACCTAAAGCTAAGGGTGAGATGTATATTTTGAATGACGGCATGGACATGAAGGCAAAGATTGCAGCTATGGAAAGGAGATTGGAAGAGCTGGAAATGAACCAGATGTAAGAAGTGCAAGCCATCTCTCAAACACCATTGCAAGCTATGCCTTGTACCATTTGTCTATCTTATGAGCACTTGGTGAAGGAGTGTCCTACCATTCCAGTGGCGAGGGAAATGTTTGGTGATTGCAACACCTACAATTCCAATAGGAGGGACCATCCAAATTTCTCTTGGAAACCACAGCCGCCTCAGTACAAACAACATGTTCAAGCACTTCCGCAAGCCTCAAACCTTGAACAAGCTATGATGAATCTTAACAAGGTCATGGAAGACTTTGTTGAAGCTAAAAAATCCATCAATGCTCAGCTCAGTCAAAGAATTGACAGTGTAGAGAGTTCATTGAACAAAAAGATGGATGAAATGCAAAATGATCTATCTCAGAAGATAGATAATCTCCAAGATTCAATCTCAAGGTTTGCCAATCTCAAAAAAATGCAAGAGAAAGAAAACTCTCCTTCTCAACCTTATCAAAATTCCATGAGTATCCATGAAATGGAGGCTAAGGAGGGAGAATCTTCACAAAAGAGGGAAGTCAAAGAAGTGATCACTCTAAGGAGTGGTAAAGAGGTTGATCTGCCCACATCCAAGCTAGAGCATGAGGTTGAGAGTGAAACAGAGAAAGAAAAGAGGGAGGAAATCAAAGGAAAGAGAAAGGGGAAACGGGTAGAGAAAGATGGCTATGATGTTAATGTACAAGGAGAACCATAGAGGATAGTCATCAAGGAAGAATTGATGAAGAAATACATGCATCCGCCTTTCCCCCAAACTTTGTATGGAAAAATCATACAAACCAAATCTCAAGTGAGGGATGCAAACTTCAAATGGGATCCGGGCAAGCTAAATCAGGATCAAATTTTTTGATGGACTTAGTCTTTTTAAAGACTAGCTAGTCCATATCTTTTTGTTTTACTTATTACTTGTTTTAATTTTGATTTCAATGCTTTAATTTTGATTTTAATGCTTTAATTCTACTTTGTTTTGATGTAATATAGGTTTTTGGATGATCAAAATCATGAAGAATTACAAAGAAATTGAAAGGAAATTTTTCGGAGCGAGAAAAGGGCAAAAACAGGGCAAAAAAAGGGTAAAAACAGGGGTCTGCGAGATTTTGCAGCCTCTACGAAATTGGCACTTTGCTGCGAAACCATTTCGCAACTCAATTGACTCCTCTGCGAAAATTTTCTCAGCTGCGAATCCAAGAATGGCACACGAGCCCCCATTTCGCAGCTGCGAAGTGGGCTGCGAAGCTCTAAGGCGTAAAAACTTCCAATTTCGCAGCCAAAGCTCCATTTCGTAGGGTATTTCGCGGCTGCGAAACCACTTTTTGGCACCCGAGTGCCATTTGGAAGCCCCGTACACTCATTTCACAGCTGCGAAATGGCTGCGAAACCTCCACACCTTAAAATCCTTCAGCGCGCACACCATGAGCAGACATGTCACAGCCGTACCCCCATTTTGGCAACTATTGGACACATTTTGATCACTTTCTGAAGTTCATTTCATGCATACGATATATCATTTGAAATCTTGGGAAGTCAGGAGTCCGTAGCTTCAAACAATGCTCGATTTGGATTAGAAACGGAAAAGTTATGGCTGTTTGAAGATGACTGTGCAACCCATGAGCGGAAATGTCGCACCTCCATTTCGCTACTGTTGGTCACATTTTTTGAAGCACTTCCTGGAGCTCAAATTATGCATACCATATCTCATTTCAAAGCTTGAGAAGTCAGGAGTCTAGCGCTTCAAACAGTATGCGATTTGGAGGTAAAATGAAGAAGTTATGGCCGTTTGAAGACGAGCGCGCAAAGCTGAGCGGGAATTTTGCAGTCGAGACGCCATTTGGAAGGGTGTTTCGCAGCTGCGAAACCACTTTTTGGCACACGAGTGCCATTTTGCAACACAGTTACACTCATTTCGCAGTTGCGAAATAGGCTGCGAAATCACCTGTAGGCTGCGAAATGGTCTGCGAGCTTCGAAATGGCTGCGAAATCACCTCCAAGCGTCGAAATGGCCTTCAAATTGCGAAATTGACTTGCAAAATGGAGGGAGGTTTGCAAAAACACCTTGCAAAGCTAAGGGAAGTTGCTAAAATGCCAACAGAGCCCCACGCACTAGCTGAGTACCCTCTGGAACTCATGAACAACCACATTTCTCTATTTCAGCCGTGGCCAAGACTAGAGGAGAGCCCCGCGCACCCTGAGATCACACACATGAAGCCTCTCACTCCATTTCTTACCTCTTTAAACCATCAAAGCCCATAGCTCCAGCTGAGGAGACTATGCCACCTAAGGAGACTACCAAAGCAGAAGTCAAAATCCTGATCCAACCCACTCAACAGGCCACCACAGATGCATCAACTCCACATGACTCTACCATTACTTGATCATCTCTTTATTTTTTGTATTTACATATTATATTAGTATAGATAATCCCATGTTTTGATGTCTTATATTCTGGGATTGGATGTATTACTGATGATACATCATATTTAGACATCAATTCTTGTTTAAACTTGGCATTTTTCTATTTCCTCTACTCACAAACTCTTATGTTTTCTTTGAAACATGTGGTTTCTCCGATATGACTCGGACTCCATGTCACTAAGGAGGTACCACTTCCTCCCTATTTTTCAATCGCTTTTGTCACATTGAGGACAATGTTCAGCTTGGTTGGGGGGAGAGTTGAGGAAGTAAGTATTGCTTTTCATGCTAAGTTATTTTGGTAATTTAGTTGCTTTTTGCTTAATTTTAAAATTTTTAAAGTTTTTATTCTACTCTCCATGGCTATTAAGGAAAAATTTTCAAAATGAAATGGGAGAAATTGAATTTTTTGTTCTTTTTACTTGACTTAGAGTTTGTATTATGTTTATTAAAGTTGATGAATTATTGAACTCCTATTGATTTCAACCTCAGTTCTTCCACTTTAAGCTATCCACACACTGTGCACACTAGGTTTCGAGTATAAGATGAAAAACTATTTCCCTCTTGACTTAGGAAATTTTAGACTTGGTACCTTTGACCTCATTTAATAATGTTGGGACACCTTATAAAAGGCCAATGAGCCTTTGGAAAAAAAAATGTTTGCTTACCTTGAAACCCGAGCAAGGTCTGAGGGGTATATGGTGAAAATCTTTAAAACCTGGTGCCCTAAGCCTTCATTGGTTGGGAGTCACTGACCTCAATGCTCGTTACATGGGTGAATAGGTGGAGTTTAGCACACTGTAGGTGCTTGGGTATTTAAAAAATCATTCTCAAAAGTCCGGGGTGAAATCCGAGGAGTTAGTGGTTGAAAAATCCTTAAAGCTTGATGCCCTAAACCTTGATTGGTTGGGAGTCATCGATGGACCCCCGTTACATGGACAATTTAAAAAAGAATACCTTTAAGACTTGTACTCCTACAATGAAAAAAAATTGTGAAAAAAGAGGTGCGTTCTTAGCCTATTTGAGGTTGATTAGTTTGCTAAGCTTTGAAAAGAACTAGGTTGAGGGGAGAGATTAGTTTGACATACTATATCCGAAAACTAATAAGTAACACTTAGATTTTTGTGGAAGAGTAAGGTTTGGTCCTTTGGAAGTGGAAATGATTTTAAAGCTTAAATTTGCATAATGCCTTCTCTTTAAGAATTGTGATTAGACAAATTATTTGATAGCTCCTATTGAAGTTTGAGTTTTATTTCTTTAATGTTCCATGTGAGAGTTAGATCATCATGCCACTTGAAAATTGTTTTTTGATCAGCATGATGTTATAAATTATAGTATTGTTTATTTTTATTTTTCTCTCCTTCATTCCTAAGGGACTAGCAATATGTCGGTTGGGGGGAGTGATTACTACTCAAAAAGTGCTATTTCATAGCTTGTAATTAATAATTTTAACCACTTTTGAGTAGTAGTTATTACCTTTTAACCTAATTAACATGTTAAGGACCCTTGCAATCAATTCTAATCAAATTGTGTTAAGTTTTGGTGCTTTTGATAGCTTTTTGCTCACCAAAGCAATCTAAGAATGAGGGAGAGTTGTATATAGTTCATGGCAAAGCAATGGAAAGCTCAAATGCATGAAGAACCAAGCTTTGGAGCTACATAGCCCTTTGCCAAAGTCGTTCAAAGTATGCAAGGAAAAAGCAACGGAGAGAGGAAAAACAGAGTGAAGAAAACAGAGGACAGCAGCTGCAGTCTTCTTTCACACTTTTGGAGCACTTCCCGAAGTCCATTTTCTACATGCTATATATCATTCCAAAGCTCAGGAAGTCGAGAATCCAACGCTTCAAGCGGTGCGTGATTCAGAGTCAAAATGAAGGAGTTACAGCCATTGGAAGACAATCACTCCAAGCTGAAGGAAGAATTTTGCACGGCTGCGAAATCACCCTTTTGTTGCGAAATGATTTCGCATCCATTTTGCACAGTGCAACGGTCCTGAAGCTTCCCTATAGTTGTGCACCGACTCTTTTAGATATTTTCTCCAGATATTTTTATATAAATTTCCATTCTTCTCCTTGTAATCCACCGACCATAAGATTTCTTAGCTAGGAAGGTTGGAAAAACTTCTCTATATATATTCCCTTGCATCCATTGTAAAAAGTCAAGAATCCAACGCTTCAAGCGGTGCGTGATTCGGAGTCGAAATAAAGGAGTTACAGCCATTGGAAGACAATCACTCCAAGCTGAAGGAAGAATTTTGCACGGCTGCGAAATCACCATTTTGTTGCGAAATGATTTCGCAGCCATTTTGCACAGTGCAACGGTCCTGAAGCTTCCCAATAGTTGTGCACCGACTCTTTTAGATATTTTCTCCAGATATTTTTATATAAATTTCCATTCTTCTCCTTGTAATCTACCGACCATAAGATTTCTTAGCTAGGAAGGTTGGAAAAACTTCTCTATATATATTCCCTTGCATCCATTGTAAAAAGTCAAGAATCCAACGCTTCAAGCGGTGCGTGATTCGGAGTCGAAATAAAGGAGTTACAGCCATTGGAAGACAATCACTCCAAGCTGAAGGAAGAATTTTGCACGGCTGCGAAATCACCATTTTGTTGCGAAATGATTTCGCAGCCATTTTGCACAGTGCAACGGTCCTGAAGCTTTCCAATAGTTGTGCACCGACTCTTTTAGATATTTTCTCCAGATATTTTTATATAAATTTCCATTCTTCTCCTTGTAATCCACCGACCATAAGATTTCTTAGCTAGGAAGGTTGGAAAAACTTCTCTATATATATGCCCTTGCATCCATTATAAAAAGTCAAGAATCCAACGCTTCAAGCGGTGCGTGATTCGGAGTCGAAATAAAGGAGTTACAGCCATTGGAAGACAATCACTCCAAGCTGAAGGAAGAATTTTGCACGGCTGCGAAATCACCCTTTTGTTGCGAAATGATTTCGCATCCATTTTGCACAGTGCAACGGTCCTGAAGCTTCCCTATAGTTGTGCACCGACTCTTTTAGATATTTTCTCCAGATATTTTTATATAAATTTCCATTCTTCTCCTTGTAATCCACCGACCATAAGATTTCTTAGCTAGGAAGGTTGGAAAAACTTCTCTATATATATTCCCTTGCATCCATTGTAAAAAGTCAAGAATCCAACGCTTCAAGCGGTGCGTGATTCGGAGTCGAAATAAAGGAGTTACAGCCATTGGAAGACAATCACTCCAAGCTGAAGGAAGAATTTTGCATGGCTGCGAAATCACCATTTTGTTGCGAAATGATTTCGCAGCCATTTTGCACAGTGCAACGGTCCTGAAGCTTCCCAATAGTTGTGCACCGACTCTTTTAGATATTTTCTCCAGATATTTTTATATAAATTTCCATTCTTCTCCTTGTAATCTACCGACCATAAGATTTCTTAGCTAGGAAGGTTGGAAAAACTTCTCTATATATATTCCCTTGCATCCATTGTAAAAAGTCAAGAATCCAACGCTTCAAGCGGTGCGTGATTCGGAGTCGAAATAAAGGAGTTACAGCCATTGGAAGACAATCACTCCAAGCTGAAGGAAGAATTTTGCACGGCTGCGAAATCACCATTTTGTTGCGAAATGATTTCGCAGCCATTTTGCACAGTGCAACGGTCCTGAAGCTTTCCAATAGTTGTGCACCGACTCTTTTAGATATTTTCTCCAGATATTTTTATATAAATTTCCATTCTTCTCCTTGTAATCCACCGACCATAAGATTTCTTAGCTAGGAAGGTTGGAAAAACTTCTCTATATATATGCCCTTGCATCCATTATAAAAAGTCAAGAATCCAACGCTTCAAGCGGTGCGTGATTCGGAGTCGAAATAAAGGAGTTACAACCATTGGAAGACAATCACTCCAAGCTGAAGGAAGAATTTTGCACGGCTGCGAAATCAGCATTTTGTTGCGAAATGATTTCGCAGCCATTTTGCACAGTGCAACGGTCCTGAAGCTTCCCCATAGTTGTGCACCGACTCTTTTAGATATTTTCTCCAGATATTTTTATATAAATTTCCATTCTTCTCCTTGTAATCCACCGACCATAAGATTTTGTTAGCTAGGAAGGTTGGAAAAACTTCTCTATATATATTCCCTTGCATCCATTGTAAAAAGTCAAGAATCCAACGCTTCAAGCGGTGCGTGATTCGGAGTCGAAATGAAGGAGTTACAGCCATTGGAAGACAATCACACCAAGCTGAAGGAAGAATTTTGCACGGCTGCGAAATCACCCTTTTGTTGCGAAATGATTTCGCAGCCATTTTGCACAGTGCAACGGTCCTGAAGCTTCCCGATAGTTGTGCACCGACTCTTTTAGATATTTTCTCCAGATATTTTTATATAAATTTCCATTCTTCTCGTTGTAATCCACCGACCATAAGATTTCTTAGCTAGGAAGGTTGGAAAAACTTCTCTATATATATTCCCTTGCATCCATTGTAAAAAGTCAAGAATCCAACGCTTCAAGCAGTGCGTGATTCGGAGTCGAAATGAAGGAGTTACAGCCATTGGAAGAGAATCACTCCAAGCTGAAGGAAGAATTTTGCACGGCTGCGAAATCACCATTTTGTTGCGAAATGATTTCGCAGCCATTTTGCACAGTGCAACGGTCCTGAAGCTTCCCAATAGTTGTGCACCGACTCTTTTAGATATTTTCTCCAGATATTTTTATATAAATTTCCATTCTTCTCCTTGTAATCTACCGACCATAAGATTTCTTAGCTAGGAAGGTTGGAAAAACTTCTCTATATATATTCCCTTGCATCCATTGTAAAAAGTCAAGAATCCAACGCTTCAAGCGGTGCGCGATTCGGAGTCGAAATGAAGGAGTTACAGCCATTGGAAGACAATCACTGCAAGCTGAAGGAAGAATTTTGCACGGCTGCGAAATCACCCTTTTGTTGCGAAATGATTTCGCAACTATTTTGCACAGTGCAACGGTCCTGAAGCTTCCCGATAGTTGTGCACCGACTCTTTTAGATATTTTCTCTAGATATATTTATATAAATTTCCATTCTTCTCCTTGTAATCCACCGACCATAAGATTTCTTAGCTAGGAAGGTTGGAAAAACTTCTCTATATATATTCCCTTGCATCCATTGTAAAAGATATAATCTATGATATAATATATCGTATATAGAATCAACGAACAGAGCACTTGCTCTGTTTTTCATATATATTGTTGTTTTCTCGTTAGTTTTCTTTCTAGCCAATCAAACTTTGAGGAATTTTCCTCAGAGGATGGGAGGCTAGGCTCTTTGTATCTTGGAGTGAAGAAAGCCGGGTAAGTTTCTAAATGCATAAATTGGAAGTTTTGTTGTTTTAGTTTTTAATGAAGAGAAAGTGTGACCCGTTAATGGTTTTTATCTTTTTAGTTAACTTAAAACGCCTTTAAATCACCTGGGCCAACACTTGGTAAGGCAAGTGATTTCCGTCCATGGAGATTCACTAGTTTACCCCTTGCGAGCCTCTGGGAGGTGACTTGAAGGTAGGATTTTCTAGAATTGCCAACACTTGGTAAGCTTTTGGACTATAATGAGACATCCATTAGTTATCTCTTGCGAGCTTTTGACGGGTGATCCAAGGTTAAAGATCACCTTGAATGGCAAGTGCTAGGTGAGAGGTATGAGCCATTGCAAGGTGCATCAGTGAGAGGGATTTAGTGTTTGAACCCATTAATGGGAAGCATCTGTACAACACCGGTTGGAGAAGGAACTATATGTTAATTCTCTAATGCGAGGAAAAGAAACAAGTGACCGAAACTCCCTTTTTGTATGAAGAATCTGAGCCTAGTGATCTGAAACTCCAAGAAACACTTTTCTTTGTAAGTAAAATCAGTTACTATTTTTGGTTAGTTTAAAACCAAACCTTTTTCATTCAAACATCTTTATGTTTTCTTTTAAAGCTAACCTTGAAATGAAAAGGCACCAATTCAGCTTTGAATTAATATCATTTGTGAAGTGAAAACCCATCCTAGTGAACGATCCTAGAGCCACTATGCTATAGTAGCTTTGTCTTTGCTACCCTAGTATATGGTGTAATAGGTTATAAATTTTGTTGATTACTCCCTTAATCAAGGAGCACCAGCTGGACACGAATCAGCTGAGACACCAATTAGGCATGAATCAACCTTGCTCGGGTTTCAAGGCAAGTAAAACATTTTTCTTTTTCTTTCTTTTTCCAAAGGCTCATTGGCCTTTTATAAGGTGTCTCAACACTATTAAAATGAGGTCAAAGGTACCAAGTCTAAATTTTCCTAAGTCAAGGGGGAAAATAGTTTTTCATCTTATAAACGGAACCTAGTGTGCACGGTGTGTGATAAGCTTAAAGTGGAAGAAATAAGGTTGAAATCAATAGGAGTTCAATAATTCATCAACTTTAATGAACATAATACAAACTCTAAGTCAAGTAAAAAGAACAAAAAATTCAATTTCTCCCATTTCATTTTGAAAATTTTTCCTTAATAGCCATGGATAGTAGAATAAAAGCTTTAAAAAATTTTAAAATTAAGCAAAAAGCAACTAAATTACCAAAATAACTTAGCATTAATAACAATACTTCCTTCCTCAACTCTCCCCCCACCCAAGCTGAACATTGTCCTCAATGTGATAAAAGCGATTGAAAAATAGGGAGGAAGTGGTATCTCCTGAGTGACATGGAGTCTGAGTCATATAGGAGAAACCTCATGTTTAAAAAAAAAACAAAAGAGTTAGTGAGTAGAGGAAATAGAAAAATGCCAAGCTTAAACAAAAAATGATGTCTATATATGATGTATCATCAGTAATACATCCAATATAAAACATCAAAACATGGAATTATCTATATTAATATAATATGTAAAGACAAAAAGTAAAGAGATGATCAAGTAATGGTAGGGTCATGTGGAGCTAATGCATATGTGGTGTGGCCTCTTGAGTAGGTTGGATCAAGACTTTGGCCTCTGTTCTGATAGTCTCCTTAGATGGCATAGTCTCCTCGGGTCTTAGGCATAAGGGAGCAAAGAAATGAGGCTTAGAGGCTTGGGATTGGGAAGGGTAGGGATGAAGAATCCCAAAAATTCGCACAAGGGAAGGGTGGTGCGAATTTCGCACAAGGCACTATTCACTCGCGCAAATGCGAAATTGTGGTGCTTTGCGCGATTGTCTTCAAACTGCCATAACTTCTTCGTTTCAACTCCAAATCGAGCACCGTTTGAAGCATTGGACTCCTGACTTCCCAAGATTTGAAATGACATATGGTATTCATAATTTGAGCTCCAGGAAGTGCTTCAAAAATATGTCCTACAGTAGCGAAATGGGGTGCGGCATTTCAGCTCATTGTCTACACAGTCTTCAAACGGCCATAACTTCTTGATTTTGATCATCCAAAAACCTATATTACATCAAAACAAAGTAAAATTAAAGCATTTAAATCAAAATTAAAACAAGTAATAAATAAAAACAAAAAGCTATGGACTAGATAGTCTTAAGAAAGACTAAGTCCATCAAAAAATTTGATCCTGGTTTAGCTTGCCCGGATCCCATATGAAGTTTGCATCCCTCACTTGAGACTGGCTCTGTATGATTTTCCCATACAAAGCTTGGGGGAAAGGTGAAGGGATGTGATTCTTCATCATTTCTTCCTTGATGACTATCCTCTATGGTTCTTCATTTATGTAGTCATCTTTCTTTATGCTTTTCCCCTTTTTCTTTCCTTTGATTTCCTCCCTCTTTTCTTTCTCTATTTCATTTTCTACCATATGTTGTAGCTTAGATGTGGGAAGATCAACCTCTTTATCACTCTCCTTAGCCTCCATTTCATGGATACCCTTTTGATTTTGATGAGGTTGAGAAGGAGAGTTTTCTTTCTCTTGCATTGTATTGAGGTTGGCAAACCTTGAGATTGAATCTTGGATATTATCTATCTTTTGAGATAGATCACTTTGCATTCCATCCATCTTTTTGTTCAGTGAACTCTCTACACTGTCAATTCTTTGACTGAGTTGAACATTGATGGATTTTTTAGCTCCAACAAAGTCTCCCATGACCTTGCTAAGATTCACCATAGCTTGTTCAAGATTCGAGGCTTGCGGAAGTGCTTGAACATGTTGCTTATGCTGAGGCGGCTGTGGTTTCCAAGAGAAATTTGGATGGTCCCTCCAATTGGAATTGTAGGTGTTGCAATCACCAAACATTTCCCTCATGACTGGAATGGTAGGGCACTCATCCACCAAGTGCTCAAAAGATAGACAAATGGCACAAGGCATAGCTTGCAATGGTATCTGAGAGATGGCTTGCACTTCTTGCTTCTGCTTCATTTCTATTTCTTCCAATCTCCTTGCCATAGCTGCAATCTTTGCCTTCATGTCTATTTCTTCCTTCAAAATATACATCTCATCCTTAGCATTAGGTTGAGATGTCATTCTTCCCATATCTCTAGCATTTGGTCCATCCCATCCTCTTGAAACTTCAGCCACATAACTCATGAAGTTCATGGCTTCCTCTGCTATCTCGTATTCAATATGGCAAGCACAAATTACAACTTACCTGAAAACAAAACAAAAGAAAACTAGAAGAAAGTTAAGGTTAGAAAGAAAACAAAAGGAATTCTACAATTAAAAGAAAGGAAATGAAGTTAGTGAAAAAGGAATTCACCAAACTCGTGATGGAAATCACAAGTAGCCTCTAAAAGGTCATATCACTGTAAAGTGGCACCATCCCCGGCAACGGTGCCATTTTGATTCATGCTCAGTCGGGTATTTTAATCAAAAACATTTATAAATCCTATGACCTCATACTAGCGTAGCAAAACTACTATAGTATAGCAGCTCTAAGATCGAACTCTGGGATGGGTTTTCATTCTACCAGTGATATACTCAAGATTAGTGATTACTACTCAAAAAGTACTATTTGATAGCTTGTTATTAATCCTTTTAAACACTTTTGAGTAGTAGTTATTGCCTTTTAACCCAATTAACATGTTAAGGACCCTTGCAATCAATTCTAATCAAATTGTGTTAAGTCTTGGTGTTTTGATAGCTTTTTTATCACCAAAGCAATATGAGATTGAGGAGAGTTATTTGAAATCCTTGGCAAAGCAATGGAAAGAGCAGAAGCATGAAGAACCAAAGCTTTGAAGCCCTTTTCCATAAGCAAATCCAGAATGCAAGGAGGGGAAGCAAAGAGAATTCAGCCATGAAGCATTCTTGATGACAGTCATGTCAGCCACTTTTGGAGCACTTCCTGAAGTCCGTTTTCTACATGCTATATACCATTGCAAAGCTCAGGAAGTCAAGAATCCAACACTTCAAACCGTGTACGATTTGGAGCTGAAATGAAGGAGTTACAGCCATTGGAAGCCGATCACTCCAAGCTGAAGGAAGAATTTTGCAAAGTGCTGCGAAATCAGCCATTTGTTGTGGAATGATTTCGCAACCTTTTTGCACAGTGCTTAGGAATTCCTCCTGAAGTTTCATGACGCGATGGAATCCAAACACCACAAGATGAAAGCCAACTTCGCAGCGCTGCGGAATCAGCCATTTGCTGCGAAGTAATTTCGCAGACCTTTTTGTTTGTCTGCGAAATTTCGCAGACCTCTTTTTCACCTGCGAAATGGTCCTTAGTGCTTCCCGATATTTGTAACCGACACTTGGAGATATTTTTCATTAGATTTTTGTTGTCTAAATCCCCAAATTCTCCTTGTATCCCACCAATTATAGGATTCCTTAGCTTTTAAGTTAGGAATTTGGCTAAATATCCATGTAATAGCTATCAATGTAATTTTGATATAAATAGAGCCTGAGGAGCCTGTTCTGAGGGTGATGAACCTTTTGTACAAATTTGCAAGGAAGTAAAATACAGAGCACTTGCTCTATTTCTTCTTCATATTCTTGTTTTCTCTTTAGTTTTCTTTCTAGCCAATCAAACTCTGAGGATTTTTCCTGAGAGGATGAGAGGCTAGGCTCTTTGTCTCTTGGAGTGAGGAAAGCCGGGTAAGTTTCCACATGCATAAATTGGAAGTTTTGTTGTTTTAGTTTTTAATGAAGAGAAAGTGTGACCCGTTAATGGTTTTTATCTTTTTAGTTAACTTAAAACATCTTTAAATCACTTGGGCCAACACTTGGAAAGGCAAGTGATCTCCGTCCATGGAGATGCACTAGTTTACCCCTTGCGAGCCTCTGGGAGGTGACTTGAAGGTAGGATTTTCTAGAATTGCCAACACTTGGTAAGCTTTTGGACTCCAAGGAGACATCCATTAGTTATCTCTTGCGAGCTTTTGATGGGTAATCCAAGGTTAAAGATCACCTTGAATGGCAAGTGCTAGGTGAGAGGTACGAGCCATTGCAAAGTGCATCAGTGAGAGGGATTTAGTGTTTGAACCCATTAATGGGAAGCATCTGTACAACACAGGTTGGAGAAGGAACTATATGTTAATTCTCTAATGCGAGGAAAAGAAACAAGTGACCGGAACTCCCTTTTTGTATGAGGAATCTGAGCCTAGTGATCTGAAACTCCAAGAAACACTTTTCTTTGTAAGTAAAATCAGTTACTATTTTTGGTTAGTTTAAAACCGAACCTTTTTCATTCAAACATCTTTATGTTTTCTTTTAAAGCTAACCTTGAAATGAAAAGGCACCAATTCAGCTTTGAATTAATAACATATGCAAAGTGAAAACCCATCCCAGTGAACGATTAGAGCCACTATGCTATAGTAGCTTTGTCTTTGCTACCCTAGTATATGGTGTAATAGGTTATAAATTTTGTTGATTACTCCCTCAATCAAGGAGCACCAGCTGGACACGAATCAGCTGAGACACCAATTAGGCATGAATCAATTAGAAACTGAGTCTGATGAGTTCCTTTGTCAAAAACTTAAAGTTTAAAAGAAAATAAATTTGTTTTGAAAGTGGTGTTTGAAACTAAACTAATATAGAACTAGATAAAAATGGAAGAAAGAAAGTCTCTCGGAGCTAAGGGTTGCTATGATCAAGTTCAGAATGCAAAGTGGAAATTCTGGATTTTTCTTCTCGCATTGGGGACAACAACATAAAGGATGGTTGTTTCCCGAACTGGTATAGGTTTAACAATGAAGATTTAATCCATAAAAAGTCAATAGAAATGGTAGTCAAGTTCCATTAATGGCTTTAGACACTATGGGTCTTCACCTTGAGTCACTTTCCAATGGCTCGTACATGATAACTAATGGATTGATATGGATCTAGCAATAAGCATCCACAGAGACCTGAAGCTTACCATGTATTGGCCATTCAAAGTGATTCTAAGGGATTTAAAGCAAAACTTTAGATTTAAAAGCCATTTATGAACTCCAACTACCTGTATTTAATGCACGAGAGTTTTCCACCTTAGCATCTGGACTTTTCACCTAGCTTCCTTCACTCCAAGAAACCAAAAGTTTAGCCTCTCATCCTTTGGGAAAACATCCTCAGAGGTTGTTTGGCTTCCAAGAAAAAGAAAATATTATTAGAAGTCATTGCTAGGTCCTTAACATGCCAATTGGAATAAAGATGGAGAACTACTACACAAAAGTGCTTAAAACATAATGACTTAAAGGTGTAAAATAACACTTTTTGGGTAGTAATCAATAACATCCAAAGCCTTGAGGTCACAACCCGAAGTAGCTCATGTCATCCATAGCCCTGAGCTGTTCATAACATCCAGACCTTGAGCTCATGACCCGCAGTAGTTCATCTCATCCACACCCATGAGTTTTTCATAAAATCTAGAGCCTAGAGCTTACGACCCAAAGTTGTTCATGTCAACCACAACCCTGAGGTGTTCATAGTATCTAGAGCGCTAAGCTCACGACCTAGAGTCGTTAATGTCATCCACAACCCTAAGTAGCTCATAACATTTAGAGGCCTGAATTGACTAGATCCTAATTCATTCATATCGTCCATAACTCTAAGTTATTCATTGCTTCTAGAGCCTTGAGCTCACAGCCTAAAGTCTTTCAAGTCAGTCATAACTCTGACCCATTCACAACATTTAGTGGCTTGAGCTCATGATGTAAAATCTTTCATAGAATTTATAACCCTGAGTGGTTTATAACATCTAGAGGCCTAAGCTCACCGGATCCCGAGTCGTTCATATCATCCACAATTCTTAGTTGTTTATAGCCTCCAGAGCCTTGAGATCACCACTCGGAGTGGCTCTTGTCATTCATAGCCCTGAGTTGTTCATAGCATCTAGAGCCTTAAGCTCACGACCAGGAGTTGGACATGTCAACCACAACACTCAATTGTTCATAGTATCTGAAGCCCTAAGCTTTCAATTTAGAGTCGTTCATGTCATCCACAACCTTGAGTTATGCATAGCATATAGATCCTTAAGCTCCTAATTCGGAGTCTTTCATGACATTGATAGACCTAAGTTATGCATAGTATTTAAAGCTTTGAGCTCATGGCTTGGAGTCTTTCATGTCATCGATAACCCTGAGTTGTGCATAGCATCTAGAGGCCTGAGCTCATGTCCCAGAGTATTTACTAGAGTTTTTCACCCAAAGTCATTATTGTCTTCCAGAGCCTTGAGTTGTTTATAACATTTAGAGCCCTAAGGTCATGACCCGGAGTCGTTTATATCAACCACAAGCCTGAGCTATTCATAATATCTAAAGCCTTAAGTTGTCAACGATAGCCCTAAGCTATTCATAGCATCTAGAACCTTAACCTCATAACTCATTGTTGTTCATCTCGACCATGGCAAAGAGGTGTTCATTGCATTTAGAGCCTTGAGCTCATGACCAGAAGTTGTTGATTACTATTCAAAAAGTGCTCTTTTATAGCTTGTTATAAACTCTTTTAAACACTTTTGGGTATTATTTATTACCTTTTAACTCAATTGGCACATTAAAGACCCTTACAAATGTTTCTAATCAGTTTTTGGCATGTTTTGGTGTTTTTGATAGCTTTTTTATCATTAAAACAAGCCAAGAATGAGGGAAAACTTTGTGTAGTCCATGACGCAAGTTGAAGTTCAATTACATGAAGAATACAAGTTTTGGAGAGCTTCATAGCCCTTTTTCAAATCAATCAAATATGCAAGGATGAGAATTAGAGAAGAAATCTAACATTGATTCATGCCTAATTGGTGTCTCAGCTGATTGGTGTCCAGCTGGTGCTCCTTGATGGCTGGAGTAATCAACAAAATTTATAACCTATTACACCATGAACTAGGGTAGCAAAGAAAAAGCTACTATAGCATAGTGGCTCTAGGATTGTTCACTGGGAAGGGTTTCCAAGCTGAAAATGATACCAATTCAAAGTGAATTGGTATTGTTTCATTTTAAGATTAACTTAAGAAATAAAACACAAACTTTGGTTGAAAAAGGTTTGGACTTAGATTAACAACACAACAAGTGATGAAAATTACTTAAGAAGAAAAGCATTCCTTGGAGATTCAGGTTTACAGGGGAGGTTCCTCATGCAAAAGCATAGCTCCGGTCAGTTGGTTCATTTCCTCTCATTAGAGAATTAACATAAAGTCAATTCTCTAACAGGTGCTGCACAAATGCATCCCTCAATTGGATTTCAGCTTTAATTCTCTCACTGATGCAACTTGCAATGGTTCGAGCCTCTCACTTAGCCTTTACCATTCAAGGTGATCTTTAACCTTGGACTTCCTTTCACAAGCTTGCAAGAGATAACTAATGGATGTCTCCTTAGAGTCCAAAAGCTTACCAAGTGTTGGCAATTCTAGAAAATCCTACCTTCAAGTCACCTCCCAGAGGCTCGCAAGGGGTAAACTAGTGCATCTCCATGGTTTGAGATCACTTGCCTTACCAAGTGTTGGCCCAGGTGACTCCAAGGCGTTTTAAGTTAACTAAAAACATAGAAACCATTCACGGGACACACTTTCTTTTCATTCATAGCTGAAACCACAAAGCTTCTGATTCTTGCACTTGGAACCTTTCCCGGCAACCTTAACTCCAAGGAACTAAAGGTTTAGTTACTCATTCTCTGGGGAAAGCTCCTCAGAGAGTGCATAACTTAGTAAATAAAAAATACAATCAAAGTGAGAAGGTAAGGCAAAGCTCAAGCTCTGTATTTTACTTCCTTTGAAACTTTTACAAAAGGTTCATCACCCTCAGAACAGGCTCCTCGGGCTATATTTATATCAAAATTACATTGATAGCTATTACATGGATATTTAGCCAAATTCCTAACTTAAAAGCTAAGGAATCCTATAATTGGTGGGATACAAGGAGAATTTGGGGATTTAGGCAACAAAAATCTGAAGAAAAATATCTCCAAGTGTCGGTTACAAATATCGGGAAGCACTAAGGACCATTTCGCAGGAGAAAATGAGGTCTGCGAAATTTCGCAGACAAACAAAAAGGGATGCGAAATTACTTCGCAGCAAAAGGCTGGTTCCGCACCGCTGCGAATTTGGCTTTCATCTTGTGGTGTTTGGCTTCCATCGCGACGTGAAACTTCAGGGGAAATCCATAGCACTGTGCAAAAAGGCTGCGAAATCATTCCACAACAAAAGGGTGATTTCGCAGCACTTTGCTAAATCCTTCCTTCAGCTTGGAGCAGTTGTCTTCCAAAGGCTGTAACTTCCTCAAATCAGCTCCAAATCGTACACGGTTTGAAGCATTGGACTTTTGAATTCCTAAGATTTCAAATGACATATAGCATGCATAAATTGGACATCAGGAAGTGCTCCAAAAGTGGCTGAAATGACTGTCATCAAGAATGCTTCATGGCTGGATTCTCTTTGCTTCCCCTCCTTGCATTTCAACTTTGCTTATGGCAAAAGTGCTTCAAAGCTTTGGTTCTTCATACCTCTAAGCTTCCCATTGCTTTGCCAAGGATTCCAAATAACTCTCCTCAATCTCATATTGATTTGGTGATCAAAAAGCTATCAAAACACCAAAACTTAAGGCAATTTCATTAGAATTGATTGCAAGAGGCCTTAACATGTTAATTGGGTTAAAAGGCAATAACTACTACTCAAAAGTGTTTAAAAGGATTAATTACAAGCTATCAAATAGCACTTTTTGAGTAGTAATCAAACATCCAACAAATTCGCAATGCTTTACGAAATTTTTGCAAGCCTTGAGAAATGCCAAAAGGAGTACAAGTTGTAGGATAAAGAGCAAGATTTTTCAAAATGAATTCCGCACCCTGTGCGAAATTTCGTAAGCCTTGCGAATATGAGGAAAATGAATTTCGCAACCTGTGAGAAATTTCGCAAACATTGTGAAATCTTCCTATGTAATCTTCAAATATTTTTGCATCGACTCTGTTAGATTTTTATCTCAAGATATTTTGTGTAATTATCTATTTTCTCCTTATAATCAGCTAAAGATATTTTTAGATATTTAGGATATCTAAGTGAAGAGTTAAAAATATCTCTCTATATTTGTCTTAAAATATCTATTTTGTAATATCTCGGAAGAACTTCTTGAGAGCACTGGTAAAAAATCTCTTGGAAGGAATTCCAGGATCACTTATAAATTCTTTTAGTAAGAAATATACAGAGCTTTGTTCTGCCTTATCTACTCATTTTGTTTTTATTTTCTTTCTAGCCAAAAAACCTCTGAGGATGTTTTTCCAGATGATGAGTGGCTAGGCTTTTTGTTTCTTGGACTGAAGGAAGCTAGGTAAAGGATCCAGATGCAAAAGTAGGAGTTTCCCTTATTTTAAATGAGGAGAAGTCATGACCCGTTAATGGCTTTTATTTTTATGTTTAACTTAAAATCCCTTAAAATCACCTAGGCCAACACTTGGTAAGCTTTTCGGACTCCCTGGATGAGATCCATTAGTTATCTCTTGCGAGCTTTTGAAGGGTAATCCAAGGTTAAGGATCACCTTGAATGGCCAATACTAGGTGAGAGGTACGAGCCATTGAAAGATGATTCACAGTGAGAGGACTTTAGTGTTTGAAACCATTAACACACCAGTTCGGGAGATAACCATTCTTTATGTCAAATTCCCAATGCAAGGAAAAGATCTAGAATTTTCCATTTTGTATAAAGAACCTGAACCTAGTGACCTAAAACTCCAAGAAACCTTTTCTTTGTAATTAATCTCAGTTACTATTTTTGGTTAACTTAAAACCAATCCTATTTTCAACCAAAAATTATGTTTTCTTTTAAAGCTAACTCATAAAAGAAAAAACACCAATCCAGTACTTTAAATAATATCACGTGTGATATGAAAACGCATCCCTGTGGACGATCCTAGAACCACTATACTATGCTAGCTATGCTACCCTAGTATATGGTGAATTAGGTTTATAACTTTTGTTGATAACTCCCATCTGAAGATTGAATCAAAGGTACACCAATTGGGGACGAATCAGTTGTTCATGTCATCCATAGCCTTAAGTTATTCATAACACTTAGAGGCTTGAGCTAATGATGTAGAATCATTCATATCATCCACAACCCTAAGTGGTTCATAGTATGTAGAGGCCTGAGTTGACAGGATCCGAATTCGTTCATATCATCCACAACTCTAAGCTATTCATATCATCTAAAGCCTTGAACTTACTGATAAAACAAAGGCTATGAATAATTAAGGAAAATACCCAAAAGGGGGGGGGGGGTGAATTGGGTTTTTCAAAATATTTTTCCACAAAATAATATATGCACAAAATAAATAAAGGAAAGAGATAAAGTTAGAGAATTCAAACTTGGGTTTATAGTGGTTTGACACTCCCTTGCTTACGTCCACTCTCCTCAATCTCCTAACCGAGTGAGGGTTCCACTAACTTGAAGCTTCAATCAAACTTTCAATCTTCTTACACTTGGATTCCGGCTCCAATGGGCTCTTACACAATCTCTTCAAGATTTGAACCACTTGAAGGCTTTCACACTCAGTTTACACAAAGATGAAACTCTCAACCTAGCTTAAGGATGGCTCAAGTACAAGAGAAAGCTAGGATGATTTACAAGAGTGCACTAAGAATATGCAAGTGATGGTTTAATGCACCAAGAAAGAAATGAGAGCTTTTTGATCAAGAACAGGTAGATAGACAATTGATTGTAAAGGTTCTCTTAGTCATAAATGAAGTGGAGCTCTCAATTTATAGGTTTCTAAGCTTGAGAGACAAAAACAATAGAAAGTAGCCTCGACCGGACGAGCAAAGGGTTGACCAGATCACTAGCCATTGGAGCATTTAATGCATGACAGGTTACCGTTGCCTCGACTGGACCTCCACCGGACAAGGGTGAGGCTTGACCGGGAAGAGAAAGCTATTGGGAGAGAGAGAAGGTTTTTGTGCCTCCCTCGACCTGACCTCGACCGGACAAAGGAAACCGGTCGACCGGTTCCCAAACCAGTTGAGCCGGTTGGCCATAGCCTCGACCGGTTGAGCCTTTTGGCCCTGAAAACCTATCTTTTTTTTTATTTCTTTCTTTTCCAATACTTAGGAAAGGTCTTTAGGTGAGTTAATATGCCAATTTTGAATCAATTTGCCTAAGGTATATTTGATAAAACTTGGGTTTTAAAGAAAATCAAGTTTTAAAGAATAAACCGAGTTTTCTAAAATGCATGAAAAGGTATGAACATCCTAAGTGCACTCATGCTATCATCTTACATTCATTTCCTATGATCACAAGTCTTCCAAATGATCTCGATCCCGTATTCATTTGGTCCTTGATAGATTTTTGAGATTATGCTTGAGATTCTTAACAATTTAAAACAATTAGTCACTTAACCATGGTTTGTTATCATCAAAACCTGATTAGGAGAACCCTTGGGCTAACACTTACAACCCAGAGTTGTTCATGTCAACCAAAGCCCTGAGCAATTCATAGCATCTATAAGCTTGAGCTCATGGGATTATGAATCATTCATATCATTCACAACTCTAGGTTGTTCTTATCATCCATAAACTTTACCTCACAATCCAGAGTAGCTCATGTCAACCACTACCTTGAGTAGTTCGTAGCATCTAAAGCCTTAAGCTCAGGACCCATAATAGCCCATCTCATCCACAACCCTGAGCAGTTCATAGCATCAAAAGCCCTGAGCTCACGACTCAAAGTTATTTATGTCAACCACAACCTTGAGTTGTTCATAGTATTTCGAGCCTTAAGCTCATGACCAAGAATCCTTCATGTCATCCATAGCCCTAAGTTGTTCATAGCATTTAAAGGCTTGAGCTCATGATGAAGAATCATTCATATCATCCACAACCTTTAGCAGTTCATAGCATCTTAAGGTAAATAACAAGTCACTACATGCTTGGGTCCGTGACCTGCTATCCATTGTGTTCAATCTCCCCATGAACTAGTGTGTATAGTCTGACAAGGTGAAAGCTATCAACCTTTCAAGACTACCTCTACTATCCTTGAGTTATAGATCCTCCTATTATGTATTCAACTGACATGTCTTAGCTCTGAAAGAGTCTATGTCAAGTTCCACTTAAGGAACTACTACAACCATAGTTTCCATAAACACACCTCTTTAGGATCACCTAAGAAGACACACTATCTCAATCCTACGAGATATCATGGTGCCTCTATTGAGAATATCTATAGTTACTGGCTTCCATCAATAGTGACCCAATCCATAGGGAATATATGATCAACTTATGATCTCACTCATAGGTCAAAGCCACTACTAACTTTACCACAAATTTAATATTCTCTCATGGTTGAGCGACAACACAATGAAGCAGATTTATAAGGTCATGACTACTTGATAACCTTTAGTCATGACTCACCGTAGGTCTTGTCCAATGAGTAACCATACATACTAGTGCACTCACCATGGGAAAACCATCCCGATAACCAAGACCAACCATCCCTCCAATTAGGAGGTGGTGCACTACAACCTCAATGGGATGCCTAAACCCATGAACTAGTTGTGAACAAGTCATTTATTTGCAAGGAACTCATGTGATGAGAATCAACAAGCATTCAAGATCCATTGCATGTTCTAGTTAGGCCTATTACTAAAGTAAGATCCAAGAAGATCAAAGAAGCACTTAATGGGATAATTCAAGAGATTTGGGCTGATTCTAACGTAGGATATTCCAAGCTTGGCCCAAAGGAAGATGACGGTGTAATAAATTTAATCCAAGCTATTGAGGGTTAATCTGGCTTGATTGAGTGTGATTTATGGCGTGGATTAATGACTAACTGACTTTCCAACTCCATATCAGTTAATAGACATTTTTCATATTTTAGAGCTTCTAATTTCAGGCCAAATCTACCTTAATTTTAGGTTTTTATTATTTAGAACGTTTTTTAGCTATTTTTCTATTTTGAATCTACTAATTCAGACCAAATCAACTTTTATTTAGGGTTTTAATATTTAGTAAGTTTTTTTTTCATGAAATATAAATAGCATGCACTTGTTGTAATAGGGAATAATTTTTGAATAAAAAATCAGAAAATGTGAGGTTTTGCTCTTCTTTTGGTTCTTCAAGTACTGTGAACTTATCAAGGGTTCTTCCTTGTGGCATTCAAACTTTATACTTTCAGTTCGTGATTCCATTGTAATCATTGGGTCAAGGTCTGTTACTTATACTTTTGGTTCCCGCTTCACTTATAAACGTTGGGTCAAGGTTCTATCAAAAATCTATATTTTAACTTTCTTCGGCAATGATTCCAATACTGTTTGTTAGGTCTCAAAGCATGTCGATTGAGGTTTGCATCATTTGGTATGGGATCAACTTATAGTGAACAAAAAAAGAAGCTATGAGAGGCCTATTGAGACATGGGAGGAAATGAAATCAACCATGAGGGGGCGTTTTGTCCCTAGTCACTATTATAGGGACTTGTATCAGAAATTATAGTGTCTTGCTCAAGGCTATAGGAATGTGGATGACTATCACAAGGAGATGGAGATTGCCATGATTCCAACTAATGTAGAAGAGGATAGAGAAGCTACTATGGCAAGGTTTTTGAATGGGCTGAATCTGGACATTGCCAACATGGTGGAGTTACAACACTATGTGGAGTTGAAGGACATGGTGTACATGGCAATAAAGGTGGAACGATAGCTTAAAAAGAAAGGAACTCGATCATTTCAAAATTCCGGATCTTCTACTTCATGGAGGCCAAATGGGAGGAAAGATGAAGGAGTTGTTTTCAAGTCCAAAACCGAACCACCAAAAAGGAGAGATGAAGCTCCCAATGTCAACAAAGGTAAAAATGAATCCCAAACTCGTAGTCGTGATATTAAGTGTTTTCGTTGTTTGGGAGTAGGTCATATAGCTTCACAATGCCCAAATAAGAGGACCATGATCACACGTGTTGATGGAGAGGTGGAAATTGAAAGTGAGGAAGATGATGACTAGATGCCATCACTGGAGGATGCTTGTGACGATAATGTGGAGTATCCAGTGGAGGGTGAGTCACTTGTGGCTAGGCGGGCTTTAAGTGCCCAAGTTAAAGAGGATGACATGGAACAACAAAGGGAGAATATTTTTCATACTAGATGCCACATCACCAATAAAGTATGTAGTATGATCATTGATAGGGGGAGCTATACTAATGTGGCTAGCACTACTTTAGTTGAAAATTTGAATTTACCTACCTTGAAACACCCTAGACCATATAAGTTGCAGTGGTTAAATGATTGTGGAGAGGTTAAGGTAAATAAGCAAGTGCAAGTTTCTTTTTCAATTGGGAGGTACAAGGATGAAGTACTTTGTGATATTGTTTCAATGCATGCGGGTCACATTTTATTGGGTAGGCCTTAGCAGTTTGACACAAAGGTCAATCATGACGGGTTCAAGAATAGGTATTCTTTTGTAAAAGACAATCAAACCATTACTTTTGTACTATTGACTCCATGACAAGTGTATAAAGATCAAATGAAATTGAAAAGAGATAATGACTCGTAAAAAAATTATGACACTAAGAGCTCAAAAAAAAATATGAGAAAGAAAGTGAAAGGAAAAAAAGAGAGTGAACAGAAAAAAAAAAAGAGTGAAAACAAAAAAGAGAGTGAAAAGAAAATAGAGAGTGGAAAAAATGAGAGAAAAACAAAAAAACAAGGGAGTTTTATGCTAAGGCGAGTGATGTCAAAAATGCTTTTTATACAAACCAGCCTATATTTGTACTATTGTACAAAGAGGTATGTTTTAACACTAATGAACTTGACGAATCTTTGCCTAATGTTGTTGTTTCTTTGTTGCAGGAATATGAGGATGTGTTTCCTAACGATGTGCCTAGTGGATTGCCACCTATTAGAGGAATAGACCATCAAATTGATTTTGTGCCAAGTGCGACAATTCCTAACCAACCAACCTATAGGAGTAATCCGGAGGAGACAAAGGAACTTCAAAGGCAAGTTGAGGAGTTGCTAACCAAAGGACATGTGAGAGAGAGCATGAGTCCATGCGCGGTGCCGGTACTGCTTGTGCCTAAGAAGGATGGAACTTGGAGGATGTGTGTTGATTGCAAGGCTATCAACAACATTATGGTAAAGTATAGACATCCCATCCCTAGGCTAGATGACATGTTGGATGAATTGCATGGATCATGTGTTTTCACAAAAATTGATTTGAAAAGTGGGTATCATCAAATTAGGATGAAAGAGGGTGATGAATGGAAAAATGCCTTTAAAACTAAATATAGATTGTATGAGTGGTTGGTAATGCCTTTTGGTCTAACTAATGTACCAAGTACATTCATGAGGTTAATGAACCATGTATTGCGTGTGTTTATAGGTAGATTTGTTGTGGTCTATTTTGATGATATTTTGGTGTATAGTAAGAACTTAGATGAGCATATAAATCATTTTCATTGTGTGCTTACTATTTTGAGAAAAGAAAAATTATATGCCAATGAAAGGAAATGTTCCTTTTGCATGGACAAAGTTGTGTTTCTTGGTTATGTTGTTAGTGCAAAAGGAATTGAGGTGTATAAGGAAAATGTGAAGGCTATCAAGGAATGGCCCACACTTAAGTCCATCACTGAGGTAAGAAGTTTTCATGGTTTAGCTATTTTTTATCGCCGATTTGTCAAAGATTTCAGTACACTAGCCGCACCACTCACTGAAATTGTTAAAAATCTGGGGTTTTAAATGGGGTAGTGAGCAAGATTTTATTGAAATTAAAGAAAGGTTATGTGGTGCTTCTTTATTAGCATTACTTGATTTTTCTAAAACTTTTGAGATTGAGTGCAATGCCTCAGGAATAGGTATTGGAGCTGTTTTGATGTAGGAGAAGCGACTAATAGCCTATTTTAGTGAAAAGCTAAATAGGGCAACTTTGAACTACCCAACATATGACAAGGAGCTTCATGCACTGGTGAGAGCATTGGAGACTTGGCAACATTACCTTTGGTCGAAAGAATTTTTTATGCATACCGACCATGAGTCCTTGAAGCACTTGAAAGGACAAGGTAAGTTGAATAGAAGGCATGCCAAGTGGGTGGAATTCATTGAGACCTTCCCTTATGTAATCAAATACAAACAAGGTAAGGAAAATATTGTGGTTGATGCATTATCAAGAAGGTATGCTCTTTTCTTTACTTTAAATGCAAAGTTATTAGGATTTGAATATGTTAAGGAATTGTATGCTAATGACGATGATTTTGCTAGTATGTATGGAGCATCTGAGAAGACAACATTTGGTAAATTCTATAGACTAGATGGGTACTTGTTTATAGATAATAGACTTTGTGTGCCTAATAGTTCTATGCGTGAGTTGTTTATGCATGAGTTGTTTATGCGTGAAGCACATGGAGGTGGTTTAATGGGTCACTTTGGTGTAAGGAAGACTTTAGACATATTACATGAACATTTTTTTTTGGCCAAAGATGAAACGTGATGTGTAGAGAGCTTGTGCTAGATGCATTACCTGTAGGTAGACCAAATCTAGAGTCTTACCACATGGATTATACACTCTTTTACTTGTACCTTATGCACCTTGGGTCGTTATTTCTATGAATTTTGTTTTAGGCTTGCCTAGGTCAAGGAATGGTAGGGATTCAATTTTTGTGGTTGTTGATAGGTTTTCTAAGATGGCACATTTCATATCTTGTCATAAAACTAATGAAGCAACCCACATTGATGATTTGTTCTTTAAAGATATAGTACGGCTCCATGGTGTTCCTAGGAGTATTGTGTCTGATCATGATGTTAAGTTCCTTAGCTATTTTTGGAAAGTCTTATGGGGAAAGTTGGGAACTAAACTATTGTTTTCGACTTCTTGTCACCCCCAAACGGATGGACAAACTGAAGTAGTAAATAGGACTTTATCTACTTTGTTGCATATTATAATTTAGAAGAACTTGACAAAATTGGGAGGATTGTTTGCCATTCATTGAGTTTGCATATAATCGAAGTGTTCATTATACTACTAATTTTTCACCATTTGAGTATGTTTATGGTTTTAATCCATTAACTCCTTTGGATTTGCTGCCTTTACCAGTTAATGAAATGACTAGTTTGGATGGTGAAAAGGAGGTTGAGATGGTGAAGAAACTCCATGAAAGTGTACGAAAACACATAGGAAAGAAAAATGAGCAATATGTGACCAAAGTTAACAAGGGCCGTTGACAAGCCCTCTTTGAACCGGGTGATTGGGTTTGGGTGCATATGAGAAAAGAAAGATTTCCAACCCGTAGACGGTCTAAGCTACATCCTAGAGGGGATGGTCCATTTCAAGTCCTTGAGAAAATCAATGATAATGCATACAAGTTGGATCTTCCGGGTGAGTATAACATTAGTGCTACATTTAATGTTTCTGATCTTTCTCCTTTTGATGTAGGTGACGATTCGAGGATGAATCCTTTTGAAGAGGGGGAATGATGAGAATTAACAAGCATTCAAGGATCCATTGCATGTTGCAGTTGAGCCTATTACTAAAGCAAGATCCAAGAAAATCAAAGAAGCACTTAATGGGATAATTCAAGAGATTTGGGTTGATTCTAATGCAGGACATTCCAAGTTGGGCCCAAAGGAAGATGAAGGTGTAATAAATTTAATCCAAGCTATTGAGAGCTAATCTGGCTTGATTGGGCGTGATTTATGGTGTAGATTAATGACTGATTGACTTTCCAACTCCATATCAGTTAATAGACATTTTTCCTATTCTAAAGCTTCTAATTTTAGGCCAAATCTACGTTAATTTTAGGCTTTTATTATTTAGAAATTTTTTTTAGCTATTTTCCTATTTTGGATCTTCTAATTTTAGACTAAATCAACTTTTATTTAGGGTTTTAATATTTAGTAAGTTTTTTTCATGAAATATAAATAGCATGCACTCATTGTAATAGGGGATAAGTTTTGAATAAAAAATCAGAAAATGTGAGGCTTTGCTCTTCTTTTGGTTTTTTAAGAACTGTGAACTTATTAGGGATTCTTCCTCGTGGCTTCAAACTTTATACCTTCGGTTTGTGATTCCATTGTAATCATTGGTTCAAGGTTTGTTACTTATACTTTTGATTCGCGTTTCACTTATAAACATTGGGTCAGGGTTCTATCAAAAATCTGTATTTTAGCTTTCTTCGGCAATTATTCCAATACTGTTGGTTGGGTCTCAAAGCGTGTTGATTGAGGTTTGCATCATCATGACTTAGATCTTCTGTGCAACTCCTAATGCACCTAAGTCACGTACAATGCAAAAGATGCAAGCAAGAATGCTCATAATGTATAATACATGGAATAAGGATAGATAAAAGTGAAATTAGAACATCATTAAATAAGTAATGAATTCCAAATTAATTACATCATGTTATGGTTTTAAGGGCTCTATCATAATATTCTTTCACTAGCCCTCAAAGCATCATGCCTATAAAGCATGCCAAATACTCATCTAAAACCTATGTTATCCCTATCACCAACACATACTCTCCCTGCCAATGTCTTGGTGAAGGGATCTACCAAGTTCTCCACATAAAGTATCTTGTTAACCATCGTCACCCTCTAAACTATCTCAATAATTTGGAGCAACAGAACATAATCCCTCATTCTCAAAAGATACTAGAATATACGCTTGACATAGCATAACTTTCCTATTCTTGTTATCCCTGACAACTTTAAACCCAATAATATATTGCACCCCTTCTGGATTTCCATCTAGAACCAAGTAGACAACCAGATCTTAACTGATGATAGTATCCTTATATCATTCTCAATGAGTAGATTGTCATCTACCTACAAGATCCTAGAACACCACCATTGATTACTACTCAAAACATGCTATTTTGTAGCTTGTAATTATCTCTTTTAAACACCCTTGAGTAGTAATTATTACCTTTTAACTCAATTGACATGTTAAGGACCCTTGAAATCGTTTCTAATCAAATTGTGTTAAGTTTTGGTGTTTTTGATAGCTTTTAGCTACACCAAAGCAATCCAAGAATGAGGGAGAGCTGTATATAGTTCATGGAAAAGCTTTTGGAGGCTCAAATTCATGAAGAACCAAGCTTTGGAGCTCCATATCCCTTTTCCAAAGTCGTTCAAAGTATGCAAGGAAAGAACAATGGAGAAGAGGAAAACAGAGTGAAGAAAATAGAGGACAGTAGCTACAGTATTCTTTCGCACTTTTGGAGCACTTCCCGAAGTCCATTTTCTACATGCTATATACCATTTCAAAGCTCAGGAAGTCAAGAATCCAACGCTTCAAACCGTGTACGATTTGGAGCTGAAATGAGGAAGATATGGCCTTCGGAAGACAACTGCATCAAGCCATGCGGAAATTTCGCAAGGTGGATTTAGGCACCATGCGAAAATGCCTTTGAAATCCCCTGTTTTGAGACGCTGTTGATGATATTCCACTGCCGGTTCTCCAAGATATTTTGATTGATTCTTAGCTTTGTAAATACCTATTTTACCCTTGTAATCAACCAATGAAAAGGTTGCTTTTGTAATAGCTCTTGTAATTTAGCTTGTTATTGTGTTTAAATAGAGGTGAAGAGCCTCAGACAAATATATCTTGTAACCTGTAACTTTATAAGTTATAAGAGCACTTTTGTTCATATGCTTCTTTTCTCTTTTCTTTCTCATTTTCTTAGTAGCCAAACATCCTTGGAGGATGAAATCCCCAAGGATGAGAGGCTAAAACCTTTTAGTTTCTTGAAGTAATGGATGCCATGTGAAGCTCTCGTGTCAGGATGGAGATTTCCAAGCCATAAATGTAAGTAGTTGAGTGTCCTAAATGTTTTCATTCAAAGTAAAGCTTTTAATCCCTCTGACTTGCTTTGAATGGCCAATACTTGATAACCTTTTGGTCTCAGTGGATTCTTATTGTTAGATCCACTAACGTTCATTAGTTATCTCCTACGAGCCATTGTATTGCAAGTCGAGGAGATGACCTATACCAATAAAAGAACAGTTATGAGGTTCAGCTACCCTTTTTGTAAGTTTTCAAGGACTAAAACTCAGTTGTTAAACTCATACCGGTTTGGGAAGTAAGCATCACCTTAGTTGCTTCCCCAACTCGAGGTGAAAAGTCCCAAAATCTCCATTTTTACACAGTGAGTTAAGCATTGCTATCCAAAGCTTTGAGAAACTTCTTTTTCCATCTTTTAACCTATTTTCATGTTAGTTTAGTTTACAGCACCTTCATCTTTTTATGTTTTCATCTTAACCTAATTTTTATTAAGAAAAGTTCACTCCATCCTCCAAACTTCACCAGTTAAAGTAAAAACCCTTCCCAGTGTTCGATCCTAGAGCCACTATGCTATAGTAGCTTTGCTACTTTAGTGTAAGGACCTTAGGTATAAATTTTGTTGATACCCTTACATGCCAAGCTACCAAGAGTCGGGTTATCAACCATGCTTCCTTATATTTTCTTGTACACACAAAGCCTTTTGCTATGAAAATATCTGGTTACATCATATAGATGCTAATATCAAGATAATCATTTAAGAACACTATCTTGACATCCTATTGCAATATCTCATAAATCAGATGCACCGCAATGGGTAGGAGTACTCTGATGGATCTGAATATGGCTACTGGTGAAAAGGTTTCCCATATTTAAAAAAATGTTTCAAACTATAACCTTTAGCTACAACCTATCCACATGAATCTCAACTTTTCCAGCTACTCTGTTGTTCCTCTTGTAGACCAACTTACACGTATAGGTTTTATTCCTTTAGGTGCTTCTACAGGAACCTATACTACATTAGAATCACAAGGATTCTAACTCTTCCTCCATAATCCTTTTCCAAAAAATGTGTATACACATCGCTCATTGTATCATCATAATATATGGGATTGATCTCATGGTCCTTTAGAATGACCTCAAAAGACTTTCCCAAATACATGAACTCCTAAGTGGTAAACTAGCTCTCAATGCCTAATGAGAAATGGCTATGAACGTTTAAGTGAGAAAGTTGCCCTCAATGCCTAAGTGAGAAAGTTGCTTTGAACACCTAAGTGAGAAAGTGACTTTGAATGTCTGATTAAGAAAGTTACTTAGGACGCCTAACTGAGAAAATGGTTCTGAATGCCTAAGTGAGAAATGGATATGAATGTTAAAGTGAGAAAGTTGCTCTTAACACCTAAGTGAGAAAAGTGGATTTGAACGCCTAAGTAGAAAGTGACTCTGAACGCTTCTAAGAAAGTGACTTAGGACACTTAATTGAGAAAATGGTTCTAATCGCTTAAATGAGAAAGTGGCTCTAAAATGTTAAGTGGAAAAGTTCATGTGAAGGCTTAAGTGAGAAAGTGGTTGTGAACGCCTAATTGAGGTAGTGGTTTTGAACGCCTAACTAAGATGGTGGCTCTAAAGGCCTAATTGAGAAAGTGGCTCTCAAATTCAAACAGAGAAAGTGGCTTAGTACGCCTAAGTGTGAAAGTGGCTTTGAAAGCCTAAGTGAGAATGTGGCTCTGAATGAATAAGTAAGAAAGTGGCTTTAAATGCCTAATGGAAAAAGTGGCTCTGAATGCCTTATTGAGAAACTTGCTCTCAGCGCCTAATTGAGACAGTGGCTCTAAATGCCTAATTGAGAAAGTGGCTCTAAAATGCCTAACTGAGAAAGTGGCTCTCAACGCCTAACTAAGAAAGTGGCTCTAAATGCCTAACTAAGAAAGTTGCTCTAAACACTTAATATGTACAACTCTGGGTTGTCAATGATGTGAAAGACTCTAGGTCGTGAGCTCAGGGCTCATGATTCTAAGAAGAGCTGAAGGTTGTGGATGACATGAACGACGCTGCATCGTGAGCTCAGAGCTCTAGATGCTATGAACAACTCTATGCTATCATTGACATGAATAACTCCTAGTCGGGAAGTTAGAGCTCTAGATGATATTAACTGCTCAAGGCTATCGATGACATAAAAAACTACAGCTCGTTAGGTCAAGGCTCTTGATGTTATGAATAACTCAAGATTGTGGATGACATTAGCTACTCTGAGTCGTGAGCTCAAGGCTCTAGATGCTATGAATAACTCTAGGCTGTGGATGACATCAACTACTCTAGGACATGATAAGAAGGCTTTAGATTCTATGAACATGTCTGAGCTATGGTTGACATGAATAACTCTGGGTCATGAGCTCAGAGTTCTTGATGCTATGAATCACTATGGGCTGTGGATAACATAGGCTACTTTGGGTCATGAGCTAAGGGCTCTTAATGTTATGAACAACTTGATTCATGCCCAGCTGGTGTCTTTTAATTCATTCCTCAGACGGGAGTAATCAACAAAATTTATAACCTATTTCACCATGTACTAGGATAGCCTCAACTAGCATAGCATAATGACTCTAGGATCGTTCACTGGGATGGGTTTTCATTTCACACCTGATATTAGTTTAAAGAGTTGGATTGGTGCTTTTTATTTTCTAAGTTAGCTTTAAAAGAAAACATAAACTTTGGTTTGAAAAGGTTGGTTTTAAGCTAACCAAAAAATATTAATTGATTTTAATTACAAAAAGAAGGGTCTCTTGGATTTTCATGTCAATAGGTTCAGACCCCTTATTAAAAAGCAGAGATTCCAGATCTTTCCTCGCATTGGGGATTTAAACTATAGTTATCCTCCCAACCGGTGTGTTACAGTTGCTTCCCATTAATGGTTTCAACACTAATTCTCTCTCACTGATGCATCTTGCAATGGCTCATGCCTCTCACCTAACACTTGCCATTCAAGGTGATCCTTAACCTTGGATTACCCTTCACAAGCTCGCAAGACATAACTAATGGATGTCTCCTTAGAGTCCAAAAGCTTACCAAGTGTTGGCTATTCTAGAAAATCCTACCTTTAAACCACCTACCAGAGGCTCGCAAGAGATAAACTAGTGTAACTCAATGGACAGAGTCCACTTGCCTTACCAAGTGTTGGCCCAGGTGATTTTAAGGCATTTTAAGTTAACTAAAATTATAAAAACCATTAAAGGGTCACAACTTCCTCTTCATTACAAGTGATCCCCTCTCTAATGTCTTCCCCTCTTCAGAGAGACGAGAGAGATCAAAGATATGGGATTGTATCTAGGATAGATGTTACAAGGAGATATCTTAGGATATATAAAGAGATATATTTTCAACCTCTTAATTAGATATCCTAAATATCTTAAAAGATCTTCAACTGATTACAAGGAGAGAATTGATAATTACACCAAATATCTTAAGGTAAAAAATCTAATAGAGTCGGTGTAAAATATCTAACTATTACATTTTTGCATTGGAGAAAGGTGATGTGAAAAATTTTGCATCAGAGAAAGTCAGTGCGAAAATTTTCGCATCAGGAAATGTCAATGCGAAATTCCTTTTCAGCTTTGTGCAGTTGCCTTCAAATGACCATAACTTCTTCGTTTCAACTCCAAATTGCACACCGTTTGAAGCATTGGACTCCTGACTTCCCAGGCTTTGAAATGATATATATAATGTAGACAATTGACTCCAGAAAGTGCTCCAAATTTTCCTTGCAACTAATGTCCTTTGAATTTCAAATAGCATGTGAAGATTTTGCATCACCATGCAAAATTGCTTCATGATGGATCTCTTTCTCTGATCCTCTTCCTTGCATCTCTTGATTGGCTTAGAAGCTCATTACCAAGGGTTACACAAAGTTCTCCCTCATTCTTGTCTTGCTTCAATGATAAAAAAGCTACCAAAAACACCAAAACTGGCCAAAAATTGATTAAAAACATTTGCAAGGGTCCTTAACGTGCCAATTGAGTTAAAACGTATTAATTACTACTCAAAAGTGTTTAAAAGAGTTTATATCAAGCTATAAAAGAGCACTTTTGGAGTAGTAATCACTTCCCCCAACCAACATATTGCTAGTCCCTTAGCAATGAAGGAGAGAAAAACAAAAATTAAGACAGTAAAATAATTTATGAAGTCATGCTGATCACTCTAAAAAATCATAAGTGGCATGATTGTAAAACATACTCTCACATGGAACATTAAAGAAACAAAACCCATCCTTTAACAAGAGAGTATAAAAAATCTTAGCTGATCATAATTCATAAAGAGTATGCATTATGCAAATTTAAGTCATGATAGGATTTCCACTCTCCTAGGCTCAATCAGTACTCTTCCACAAAAATCTAAGTGTTATTTATTAGCTTCCGAATATAGTGCTCTGAACTAATCTCTCCCCCCAACCTAGTTCTTTCACAGACTTTAGCAAATTGACCTCTTTCAATAGGCTAAGAACGCACCTCTTTTATTTCACAATTTTTTTCTTGTAGGAGTGCAATGCTAAAGGTATTATTTTCTAAAGTGTCCATGTAATGGGGGTCCATTAATGACTCCCAACCAATCAAGGTTTAGGGCATCAAGCTTTAAGGATCTTTCGACCACTAACTCCTCCGATTTTTACCTCCGACTTTTGAAAATGAAATTTAATACCTAAGCACCTACAATATGGTAAACTCTACCTATTCACCCTTGTAACGAGCATTGAGGTCGGTGACTCCCAACCAATCCAGGCTTTGGGCATCGGGTTTTAAAGATTTTCACCATATACTCCTCGGACCTTGCTCAGGTTTCAAAGCAAGTAAAACACTTTGTTCTTTTTATCTTTTTCTCTTTTTTTTTTCCAAGGCTCATTGGCCTTTTATAAGGTGTCCCAACACTATTTAAAACGAGGTCAAAGGTACCAAGTCTAAATTTTCCTAAGTTCAGGGGGTGAGATAGTTTATCATCTTATAATCGGAATCTAAAGTGCACAGTGTGTGGTAAGATTAAAGTGGAAGAAATAAGGTTGAAATCAATAGGAGTTTCAATAATTCATCAACCTCAATAAGCATAATATGACTCTACTATTCAAATAAAAAGGCAATAATTCAATTTCTCTCATTTCATTTTGAGAATTTTTCCTTAATAACCATGTAAAGTAGAGTAAAACTTCTAAAATTAAGAAAAAATTTAAAATTTTTTAAATTAAGCAAAAACTACTAAATTAACAAGATAACTTAGCATTATTAACAACTTCCTTTAACAACTTCCTTCCTTTACTCTCTCCCCAACCAAGATCAACATCGTTCTCAATGTGTCAAGAACGATTATAACTAAAGGGAGGAAGTGGTACCTCCTTAGTGACATGGAGTCTGAGTCGTATAGGAGAAACCACATGATTCAAAAAAACAAAAGATTAACGAGTAAAGGATATAGAAAAGAAAATGGCAAGTATAAACAAAAATGATATGTATATATTACTCTGAGAAAGTACAATGAAATGATCATGTAATACATCCAATCTCAGAATATATAATATGAACTAATATACTAAGTAAATACAATATAAAGAAATGATTAAGGAGTGGGGCTCTCTGGTGGACATGATGGCTCCAGGGCTATCTCGTGAGTGACCTAGGATGGGACATTAGCTATGATGGTCTCCTCAGGTGGAATCATCTCCTCAGCTGGAGCTCTCGGCTTTGATGGTCCAAGAATATCAGTCTGAGGTGATGCAAGACCCAGATGTTGTTGTATCTGACTAAGGATAGTAGTATGCTGGTCAAGAATAATAGAATGTTGATCCTACTGAGCTCGAATGTCTCTCATCTTCCGGAATAGAGCGTCATGCGTGTCGTTGAGTGTTCTGAATAATAATACCATGCCACGAAACTCTGAGCCAGAAATGGTGATAAAGTCTTGTGATGGAGGAGACACAACTGGTGGAATAGGTGGTGTAGCTGGAGGATCAGTAGAGGTGGCCTGAGGCATAGATGGTGCAGTAGGAGTGGATGGAATAGACTCTGTGGGATGCTCGTTGATGCGACTCATGGTAGCTTAGCTTTAAAGGCGTATCAACAAAATTTATACCTTAAATACTATTACTAAAGTAGCCAAGCTACTATAGCATAGTGGTTCTAGGATCGTTCACTGGGAAGGGTTTTCGCAAACACAAGTGATATTCAAATTAGGAAAATAGGTGATTTTCTTATGGATGTTAGCTTTAAAAGAAGATGAAAATATTTTAGAGAGATTTAAACTAACTTAAGCTAACATTAAAGACTAAAATGAAAGGGTGTAAAAACAAGTTTCTCAAAGATAGGATAGCTATGCTCTGGCTCTTATGCAAATTGGAAATCTCAGGATAGGCTCCTCGCGTTGGGGTTGCAACTATGGTGATGCTTGCTTCCCGAACCGGTATGGATTTAGCAAATCAAGTTTTAATCCTTTAAAATGACAAAACAGATGGTAGTGAATTTCATCAATGGTTATTCACCTTAGACTTCCTTTGAATGGCTCGTAAGAGATAACTAATGGTCTAAAGCCAAAAGCTTACCAAATATTGGCAACTCAAAGTCATTCTAGGTGATAAACTCACCTTTCAATGGCCATTGAAATTGGTTCTAATGGATTAATGCAAAACTTGGAATTGAAAACCTCACCTTCCAATAGCTCGTAGGAGATAACTAATGGATAGAAATCCAAAAGCTTATCAAGTATTGGCCGTTGGAAGTTGTCCAAAGGAAATAAAAACCCAACTTTACATTAATGAACCATTAATGAAAAACGACTACCTTACCTTCCGGGTGCGAGAAATTTCCATGGGATTGCATCCAAGCCATCACATAACATCCATGCTTTGAGAAACTTAAAGGTTTTAGCCAACCATCCTCTGAGGAAAAGTCCTCAGAGGCTGTTTGGCTACTAAGAAAATGAGAAAGAAAAGAGAAAAGAAGAAAAACAGAGCTTTATATTATTCTAAGCTAACGTACAGAGGATCGATCACCCCATCCTCTCAATTTCCAATCTCCCCTTTTGGAGGTGTTGTGCACCTCTATATATAGCAAAATTACAAGATAAAGCCTTATGATGGCTGAATACAAGGTTACAAAAGGAATTTACATGAGAAAATATCAAGCTAAAAATATCTCAAAAGTCGGTGGTGCGTGCGTGGAGAAACAGAGGAGATTTGGCATTTTCGCAATGTGAATTTCTCCTTGCGAAATTTCGCAAGGAGAAATTCACCTTGCGAAATTTTCACAAGATTTGATGCAGTTGTCTTCCGAAGGCCATATCTTCCTCATTTCAGCTCCAAATTGTACACGGTTTGAAGCGTTGGATTCTTGACTTCCTGAGATTTGAAATGGTATATAGCATGTAGAAAATGGACTTCGGGAAGTGCTCCAAAAGTTCGAAAGAAGACTGCAGCTGCTGTCCTCTGTTTTCCTCTTCACTTTGCTTGTTTTTCCTCTTTGCATTCTCTTTGCTTGTGCTCGTGTTTCCACTTGAAATTCAAGCCTGTAAACTTCCAAAATCCTTGCTTTAACTTGTCTAATTAGCTCCTCCATCATTTGGCATGCTTGAATTGATTCATAAGCTGATAAAAACATGTAAACTTGCCACAAAATGGTTAAAACCAATTACTAAGGACCTTAATGAATTAATTGGGTTAAATGAATATGATTACTACACAAAGGTGCTTAAAACCATTACAATTAGGTCTACAAAATAGCACTTTTTGGTAGTAATCACTCGTCCTACTGTGCCTGGTCAGGCTATGTTGGTACTGGAGGTACTAGCCTGGGTGGGGCTGTTTCAGGTGCTGATTTGGTTGAATTCTTCTCTACTAGTTGTATCCATTGGTTAAGAGTGAAATACTCTTGACAATGGTGGCGGCGCTCGACATGGGGCTCAGTAGGGTAGCCCATATGCTCTAATATATGGCAAAGTAGCCTCGGAAATAATAATGGAATCGTGTCAGCTCGCTGTAGCTTCTTCCTATGCACTTTCTCCTCAAAGTATAGGAGGGCGACCATAATCGGATGGTGTGGACCAAAATAGAAACCCATATATATCCTGTATAATGCATCCAAAATAGGTCCTCGCCTCTGCACTGAATGCTGAAGAGGGAAAATGTTGGACCTCAACAATACATTTACTAAGAGCATCCCAGATGGAAGCTCCTTGTGTAGAAGGCATGTATCTCCAAAAGTCCCTCGTGATAGAATGCGGACCATGTTTCGTTGAGATGTAGAAGTCTAATGTTTGAACTGCTCTGGATCCTCTGGCTAAAATGGAATATGGAGAGCCTCAGCAATATGCCTAGCCTCTAAGATACCCTGACATCCGTCTATGTTGAAACAAATGGTTGTGGAACTCTGGACACCCTGAGTAGTCATGGACTGATAGAAATCCATTGCTACTCTAGGGTAGAAAAACTCTCTGGGAGTCATCAGACGCTCGAGATGGTACCTCTGGAGTAATTCAAACGAATCCCGAAGGTTCGGCTGCTGTCGCATAGCCTCCATGTCGAAGTAGAGCTCAGAGTGAAATGGCTTAGCTCTACAATCTAAATTGCCCAAAATGGGTGGCACAGTAACCATTGGCTTTTTGATGATGACTTTAGGAGTAATGCCTGAAGGTCTCTGAATATCTTCTGGGGCCTGAGAATTGTCTGGAGCCTGACTAGATGTCTCTCCAGGCCCCGAGGTCCTGGCTCTCTTTGGTGGAACACGACGTACTGATGGCTTTGGGGGCGAATAAATTGGTAGTCTCCGTGTTGAATACCAGCGCTGAGGAGGGCTAGAAGTCACTCCACCCTCATAAGATGGCACGGTCAGGGCCTGAGAGGCCTGAGATGGATTCTGAGGAGTGGAGGCACTTGGCCAAGCCTCGCGAGATGTGGATGGGTCTGTATGGCCCCCTCTAGTGCACACCATAGCTAATATGGACGAGAGGTGGATTGCTCTTCCTGGTGGCTGCAGGGTGCGGAATGGCGAGGAATTTGCTTCACAAGGTGGCAGTGAATTCTTTGCAACAGAGGATGCTTGTGCGAAATGGTCAGCTGGAGGCCTTGAAATAGGAATTTCAAATGAATTTTGGCTTCCTTCCTGGCCATTAGGTGACCATTGGCGTTTCACACGGCTAGTGGCTAATGCGAAATTTTTTGCATTGACATTTGGCTGATGCGAAATGGTGATTGCTGATGCGAAATTGTGATGTGAAAATTTTCACATTGAGAGTTACTGATGTGAAAAATTTTCGCATTGAGAATTGGTGGTGCGAAGCTGATGCGAAATTTTTTGCATTGAGTTCTTTGTCTTGCGAAGTGCTCTATTTTCCTCTGTTTTTTACTTCCCCTGTTTTTATCATCAAAATTTTAATTGAAGTCATAATAAAATAAAATTAAAGCTAGAAATTCTAACTTAAAAACATATATCAAATCTATAAAACTTGAATTTTAGAATTTAAAACAAAACAATAAATAAAAAATCAAAAATCAAAAAAGCAAAAAATATGGACTTAGTGTCTTCCGACAAACTAAGCCCATCTAACCATTTTTTATTCAGGCTTGCTGTTGTTCAAGGAGGTTTATTTCCTCCTTGTCTTTAGAAAATGGCTCCAATAATGGCTTCAGACATTGGCCATTAACTTTGAAAGTCCTGGTACTGGTGAGTAGCTCAACTACTCCATTTGAATAGACTTCATGGATAGTAAACGAACCTATCCCTCTTGATTTCAATTTTCCCGGGAAGATATGGAGCTTAGAGTCATAGAGCAAGACTCTTTGTCCCTTCTGAAATTGTTTGCAGGAGACTAACTGATCATGCCACCTTTTCAATCTCTGTTTTGCAATGTTTGAATTGATATAGGCGTCATTCCTCAATTCCTCCATCTCATTAAGGTCTAGAAATCTCTTCACGCTGGCTCTGTTCAAGTCCATGTTGAGCATCTTGATTGCCCACCAAGATTTATATTGCACTTCAACGGGGAGATGACACGCTTTGCCATAGACTAGGCGATATGGAGACATTCCAAGAATGGTCTTGTAAGCCATTCTGTAAGCCCATAGTGAATCATGAAGCCTAACAGACCAATCTCTTCTGCTCATATTCACCACTTTCATCAGTATGTTCTTTATCTCCCGGTTAGCTAACTCAATTTGCCCAAAAGTCTGAGGGTGGTAAGGTGTAGCTACCTTATGCTTCACCCCATACTTGGCTAAGAGAATTTCAAACGGTTTGTTACAAAAATGAGTACCCCCATCACTAATTATGGCTTTAGGTACTCCAAATCTAGAGAAGATGTTCTCTTTGAGAAATTTGAGAACAACTCTATGGTCATTTCGCTTGCACGGGATTGCTTCAATCCATTTAGAAACATAATCCACTCCCACTAAGATGTAAGAATAGCCAAAGGACATAGGAAAAGGTCCCATGAAGTCAATGCCCCATACATAAAAAAGATCAACTATTAAAATGGGATGTAAAGGCATCATGTTCTTACGTGTTAATTTCCCAAGCCTCTGGCATCTGTCATAGCTTCTACACATGGTGAGGGCATCTTTGAAGAGTGATGGCCAACAATAACCCGATTGCAACACTTTCATAGCTGTCTTCTAAGAAGCAAAGTGGCCTCCACATGCGTTTTCATGGCAATGACTGAGGATCCCCTGTTGCTCTTGCTCAGGGACACACTTCCGGATTATTTGATCCGCACAATATTTGAATATGAATGGCTCTTCCTAATAGTAAGCATGAATTTTTGCATAGAAGTGCTTCTTATCTTGTGCTTTCCACTTACTTGGAACTTCTCCGGTAACTAAATAGTTAGCAATATGAGCATACCAAGGATCGGCTTCAATCAACATAAGTGACTCCTCTGGAAAATCATCATTTATTGGCAAACTGTGGGAATTATGTGCTATGGCTAGCCTCGACAGATGGTCGGCTACCACATTTTCCACTCCCTTCTTGTCTTTGATCTAAAGATTGAATTCTTGAAGTAAGAGAATCCATCTGACCAACCTCGCTTTTGCATCTTGTTTAGTCAACAAATATTTCAAGGCCGAATGGTCAGTGAAAACTACAATGAAAGACCCTACCAAGTAAGCGCGAAATTTGTCTAAGGCAAAAACTACAACCAACAATTCTTTCTCCGTGGTTGTGTAGTTTCATTGTGCTTCATTCAATGTTTTGCTTGCATAGTAGATCACATAGGGCTTTCCATCTTCTCTTTGCCCAAGAATAACTCCTATAGCAAAGTCACTGGCATCACACATCACTTCGAAGGGTAATTACCAGTTGGGAGATCTCATTATTGAAGCGGTTGTCAGCAATAACTTCAATTATTCAAAAATCCGTTGACATCGATCATCCCATACAAATTTAGCATCCTTCACCAATAGCTCACAAAGAGATCTTGAAAGTTTAGAGAAATCTTTAATGAACCTCCTATAGAACCCAACATGGCCAAGGAATTGCCTTACTCCTTTCACAGTTGTTGGCGATGGCAACTTGACAATCAGTTCAACTTTTGCTTTATCCACCTCAATGCCTTGGTTGGAGATAATATGCCCAAGGACGATCCCTTGGGGTACCATGAAATGGCATTTCTCCCAATTGAGCACCAAATCTTTCTCAATGCATCGGTTCAGCACAACTTCTAAATTGACTAAGCATTCGTCAAACGTACTTCCATATACGGTGATATCATCCATAAAGACTTCCATAATACGCTCCACCATATCACTGAAAATGCCTAACATGCATCTTTGGAATGTTGTTGGTGCATTGCATAAGTCGAAAGGCATTCGTCTGTATGCGTAAGTTCCTAATGGACATGTGAAAGTGGTCTTCTCCTAGTCTTCAATAGCAATTTCTATTTGAAAATGCCTGGAGTAGCCATCCAATGAACAGTAGAATGGATGGCCTGAGACCCTCTCAAGCACTTGATTAATAAATGGCAATGGGAAGTGGTACTTCCTTGTTACAACATTCAACTTTCTATAATCAATACACACCCTCCAACATGAAGTGAGGTGTGTGGAAACTTCCTCTCCCTTATTATTTTGCACCACTGTGATCCTTGATTTCTTTGGCATGACTTGCGTAAGACTCACCCATGGGCTATCTAATATGGGGTAGATAATATCGACCTGAAGTAGTTTAAGCACCTCAGCTCGCACCACCTCTTGCATGTGAGGATTCAACCTTCGCTGGGGTTGACGAACTGGCTTAGCTTCTTCTTCCATGTATATATGATGAGTACGGACTAAAGGGCTGATCCCTTTCAAATCATAAATTTTCCACCTTATCGCCTTCTTACATCTCCTGAGGATTTCAAGTAGACAATCTTCCTGAGTAGTGGTAAGAGATGAAGTAATAACAACAGGGCTCTACTTATTTTCCTCTAGGTATGCATACTTCAACTCCATGGGTAATGGCTTCCTAATAAGCTTTACGGGCTCCTCCTTAATGGCTTCTTGTGACTCCTCCTCATTGAATAAAGGAAGAATTTCTTCCCTCATCTTCAAAGGAGGCAGAGTAGCAAGAAAATCTAAGGGTTCAGGTAACCCTTCATCAAGATCCCCAAAATTCTCATTCATTCTAGCATCTTCTGATCACAATGCTCCTCCACTAAGTTATCAATCATGCACACCTCTTCTGGTCCTTCTTTTTCTCCCGGATGGAATTATTTATTGCACATATAGAAGATATTGAGTTCTAATGTCATGTTGCCAAACGTAAGCTGCATGACTCCATTCTTATAATTGATGATAACATTTGAAGAAGCTAGGAATGGTCTTCCAAGTATGATAGGAATATAGTTAGTTCCTTTGGCAACCGAATCCGTATCAAGAACAATAAAATCCACTGGGTAGTAGAACTTGTCAACTTGAACTAGGACATCTTCAATCATACCTCTTGGAATTTTCACAGATCTATCTGCTAGAGATAAAGTGATTGATGTTGGCTTTAACTCTCCCAATCCCAATTGCTTATAGACAGAGTAGGGTAGCAAATTCACATTTGCTCCAAAGTCCAACAAAGCTTTCTCCACACACGTCTCTCCAATCATCACTGATATGGTAGGACAGCCCGGATCTTTGTATTTCACTAGGGACTTGCACTGAATAATGGAACTTACTTGCTCAGTTAAGAAGGCTTTCTTACTCACATTCAACCCTTTTTTGATAGTGCATAAGTCCTTCAGGAATTTTGCATAAGTCGGAACTTGTTTGATCATGTCTAGCAAAGGGATATTAACTTTCACTTGCCTCAACACTTCAAGAATTTTTTATGCGTTGTTGATTCCCCTCTTTCCATGCAAAGCTTGCGGAAAAGGTGGAGGCATGTGCTTCTTTATCACTTCTTCTTGGTTGATGGTCCTCTCCGGTTTTTCATTCACCTTAGCTTCAAGGTTCTCCTTCTTTGTACTGCTTCCTTTATTCTTTCCTTTGTTTTCCTCCATCTTCTCTTTCTCTGCTTCAGTCTCTTGTTCTTGTTCTTGCTCTGGCTCTTGTTCTGGCTTGGGTGTAGGCAGATCAACCTCTTTACCACTCCTTAGAGTGATCACTGCTTTAACTTCCCTCGTTTGAGAAGATTCTCCCTCCTGAGCCTCCACTTCATAGATAGCCTTTGGATTTTGATGAGGTTGAGAAGGAAATTTTCCTTTCTCTTGCACTGTGTTTAGATTAGTAAGCCTTGAGATCTAGTACTGGAGATTATCTATCTTCTGAGATAGATCATTGTGCTTCCCATCCATCCTTCTGTCTCGATTGGCCATTTCTTGCATGATATGAGCATTTTCTTGCCTGATCTGAGCATTTACTTGCATGAATTGATCATTGATGGATTTCTGGTATGCTACAAAGTCTCCCACGACATTGTTAAGATTCAAAATGGCTTGTTCAAGACTTGAGGCTTGCGAGGGTGCTTGGCCAGGTTTCGTGTATTGAGGTGCCCTTGGCTTCCAAGATAAATTCAGATGGTTCCTCCAATTTGAATTGTAGGTGTTGCTATATGGAGCATTATTATTAGGCTTGAGTTGTCAAATAAAATTTGCTTGATCCCCAAACATTTCTCTCACAGTTGGCATCGTATGACACTCTTCCGCCAAGTGCTCAAAAGATTGACAAATTGAACACGACTTAGCTTGCATTGGTGTGTCTGAAATGGCTTGCACTTCAAGTTCCTCCATTCTTCTTCTTGCCATAGCTGAAAAAGTTTGCTTGCGTATTAGTAACTTCATTCAAAGTATACATCCCAACCTTAGCATTTGAAGCATTTGGTTGAGAATTCATTCTTCCCATTTCTCTGGCATTGGGCTCATCCCATCCTTTTAAAACTTCAGCTACATAACTCAAGAAATCCATGGCTTCCTCCATATTCTTACTCATGAAGTCTCCTCCGCACATTGTTTCTAAGAGTAGCTTAATTGAGGAAGACAAACCGTCATAAAAATAGCTCACCAATAGTCATGTATCAAAGCCATGGTGAGGACAAGCGTTGATAGCTTCCATGTATCTTTCCCAACGTTCATAGAATTTATCATTCTCCTTAGCTAAGAAGTTTGAGATTTGCCTTTTCAAGCCGTTTGTCCTGTGAGTCGGGAAAAATTTCTTGAGAAATTCAACTTGCAAATCAGTCCAAGATCGGATACTCCTTGGCCTTAAATGATTAAGCCAGACTTTGGCCTTGTCCTTTAAAGTGAAAGGAAATAGCTTAAGCCTCATCAAGTCGATTGAAGCTTCTCCCTCTCGGAAAGTGTTACAAACTTCTTCAAATTCCTTGATATGCTAGTAGGGATTCTCACGGTCCATCCCATGAAAAATAGGTAGAAGTGGCACAATATGTGGTCGGATCACTAGCTGCTTTGTAGGTGGCACTATACATGATAGTGCACTCATATGAGGTGGATGCATGCGGTCCCTCATGGATCAGTATGCGTTGAGATTTTCAGTTGGAGCATGTTGATTATGCTAATCTTTAGGTATAGCTTCCATGACTTCCACTTCCAATTCCAGCTCTGTTTCGTGAGGATTTTTTATTTTCACAAGTCTTCCCTCATTGTCTCGTATCCAGTATGGCATACACAACTAGCAATATCTAAAACAAAAATAAAAACAAAGAAAACACAAGAAAAACAATTCTAGAAAGAAAGAAAATCACGGTTAAATAAAAATTGATTAAAAAGATAAACTAAAAAACAACAGAGATAAATAAAAAGAAATAAAAATAAAAAGTTAGTAAAGGAAAAGAAAAATCACCAAACTTGTGATGAAGATCACAAGTGTTCTGAAAAAATCATATCACTATGAAGTGGCACCATCCCCGACAACGGCACCATTTGATTCATGCCCAGCTGGTGTCTTCTAATTCAGTCCTCAGATGAGAGTAATCAACAAAATTTATGACCTATTTCACCATGTACTAGGATAGCCTCAGTAGCATAGCATAGTGGCTCTAGGATCGTTCACTGGGATGGGTTTTCATTTCACACCTTATATTAGTTTAAAGAATTGGATTAGTGCTTTTTCTTTTCTAAGTTAGCTTTAAAAGAAAACATAAACTTTGGTTTGAAAAGGTTGGTTTTAAGCTAACCAAAAAATAGTAATTGATTTTAATTACAAAGAGAAGGGTCTCTTGGATTTTCAGGTCACTAGGTTCAGGCCCCTTATTCAAAAGCGGAGATTCCATATCTTTCCTCGCATTAAGGATTTAACTTATAGTTATCCTCCTAACTGGTGTGTTATAGTTGCTTCCTATTAATGGTTTCAACGCTAATTCTCTCTCATTGATGCATCTTGCAATGGCTCATGCCTCTCACCTAGCACTTGCCATTCAAGGTGATCCTTAACCTTGGATTACCCTTCACAAGCTCGTCAGAGATAACTAATGGATGTCTCCTTAGAGTCCAAAAGCTTACCAAGTGTTGGCTATTCTAGAAAATCCTACCTTTAAACCACCTACCAGAGGCTCGGAAGAGATAAACTAGTGTAACTCAATGGACGGAGTCCACTTGCCTTACTAAGTGTTGGCCCAGATGATTTTAAGGCGTTTTAAGTTAACTAAAAATATAAAAACCATTAACGGGTCACAACTTCCTCTTTATTAAAAACTAAAATAAGGAAAACTCCCACTTTTGTAGTTGGGTCCTGTAGACCCTTAATTTTGTCCCTTGACACTTGCATTCATCCTATGAGTGTCTCATGCACCCATGTTTTCATATGGCACCACTAGGGCCTCCTTTTGGGCTTAGTTGGTTTTTTTGAGCCCTGTTTAGGTTCATATGTGGTTCATTGTGGTGCGAGTATGGTTCATTTTGGAGTGCCATCGTGGCCATTTTCCTAATTGTTGTCATTAGGCCATAGGAAGGAAGTGGGGCCATCCCGAAGTCTTAGCTCAGTTGGAGTTTATCAGAGTGTGTCTGACCTCGGAGCACTTGGGCCTGTTTTGGCCATATCTCCCTCATCTGACCTCATAATCATGCACCATTTTTTTTCATGGACTCCTTATTGTTCAGGAAAAATTCTGTCAAAATTTCATAATTTTTCTCAACCAGCTCGACCGGTCCCCAAAGTTTTAGTTTAGGCATAATGCATGGGAGCAAGTATGAATTCTGAGTAGTCAAGCTTGTTTTAGCCATATCTCCCTCATCTGACGTCGGAATCATGCACCGTGTTTTTTCATGGACTCCTTATTCTTTAGGAAACCTTCTGTCAAAATTTCATAGTTTTTCTCAACCGGTTCAACCAGTTGGAATTCGGTTCAACTGGTTCATCGAGCTAGCTTGTATGGAGCACTGGTTTTGATGATTTTGAAGCCCAATTCCTACATGGCTTGGGCCCATAAGCTCCAGATTGGTCTTGGGCTATATTGTGGGTCCATTTTGGGCCTTGGTTTGGGTTCCTTGCAGTTCACCATGAATCCATATGGATCCTTGGTGGTGAAGCAAGCTGGAAACTTAAAGGAGTCAGCTTGCATGGAGAATTGGTGAGGAGAGTCATTGGGGAGTGTGGTTTCGAGGTTGAAGGGCTGTTTTCCAGAGCTGAATGCATGGGAAAATGAATGGAAGCTGGAGGAACAAAGGGATCTGATATAAAATCTAAAAGAGGGGAAGAAGAGAGAGACTTCTTTCTGGATTCTAGAAGGAAACTCTGTCAAAACGGTGAAAGCCAAAGGAGAAGAGGATGAGAGCTTAAAAAAGAAGGAGAGAGTGAGAGAAGAGTTTTGGACCTGAGAAAGTTCTGTGTGTTGGGAGAGAAAGGAAAATAAATAAGAGAGGGAAAAAAATAGAAAAAAGAAACAAAGGAAAGAGTGAATGAGACAGAGGTTTTGAGAGATTTTATGGTTGTAGAGGGAGTAGTTTCTTATTCGTGCTATTGAAGGGAAAGGCCTTGATTTCTGGAAGTGGAACTTGGACGTTTGCTACCCTAGTGACTTCATTTCTACCTTAGCATCTTCAATGCATGCATAGGTAACTCTTTGATCCTGTTTTCTGCTATTTTATATTCTCATTCTTTCTGAGGTTTGTTGCAATAATATGTTTAGATAAGAAAATGAGGGCCTTTGCTGATTAGTCTTTGGGTCATAAAGTTTTGCTTTAAATCCCTTAGAATCACTTTGAATGGCCAATACATGGTAAGCTTCAGGTCTCTGTGGATGCTTATTGCTAGATCCATATCAGTCCATTAGTTATTATGTACGAGCCATTGGAAAGTGACTCAAGGTGAAGACCCACAGTGTCTAAAGCCATTAATGGAACTTGACTACCATTTCTATTGACTTTTTATGGATTAAATCTTCATTGTTAAACCTATACCGGTTCGGGAAACAACCATCCTTTATGTTGTTGTCCCCAATGCGAGAAGAAAAATCCGGAATTTCCACTTTGCATTCTAAACTTGATCCTAGCAACCCTTAGCTCCGGGAGACTTTCTTTCTTCCATTTTTACTTAGTTCTATATTAGTTTAGTTTCAAACACCACTTTCAAAACAAATTTTATTTTCTTTTAAACTTTAAGTTTTTGACAAAGGAAATCATCAGATTCAATCTCTAATCTTGAGTATATCACTGGTAGAGTGAAAACCCATCCTAGAGTTCGACCCTAGAGCTGCTATACTATAGTAGTTTTGCTATGCCAGTATGAGGTCATAGGATTTATAAATGTTTTTTTATTAAAATACCCGACTGGGCATGAATCAAATGGCGCCGCTGCCGGGGATGGTGCCACTTTGCAGTGATATGATCTTATGAGAACACTTGTGATTTCCATCACAAGTTTAGTGAATTCCTTTTTCACTAACTTCATTTCCTCTCTTTTAATTGTAGAATTTCCTTTGTTAAGTTTACTTTCATTTTTCTAACCTTAACTTTCTTCTAGCTTTCTTTTGTTTTTGTTGTCTTTGTTTTGAAAAGATAGCGAATCGCACCATCCGAGTGGATCGGGTGAGGGTCCACAAATTGGCGACTCCACTGGGAATCGAACCTAGAATCTCTGGTTTCATAAGAGGATCAAGCTTGAATTTGATTTGGGTATATGGGAGCACATGGTTCATTGATTAGTAGACTCTTGGGCTATTTAGATGACTGATGATCAGTTACTTGATTGGTATCTAGTTTGCACTTGTGATGTGATGATTGCTTGTGTGTTCACTTGTTGGATTCTAGCATGCTTACTCGCTATTGTTGGTTCTTGGCTATATGATTCTTGTTGGCATATATGATTAAACTGTGTGTAGAGATTTTGTGGTAGGATTGCTATGTGTGCATGACTGCTTGTTGCATAGCCTTGAGCTGGATTTCATGGATACATGCGTGGCCAGTGTGTCACTTTGGTTTGTTGGTTAGGATCTTAGGTTGCGTATCCCCTTGTGGGTACGGTCATTCAGTCTTTTAGGACTTGCCTTCTTCAGTCATTGGCCCTTAAGCCACTTTACCCCTAGGATACCACCATGTCAGATTCCCACTCCTGCCTATGGAGCCATACATCGGATTAGCTGTTGACATCACATTCCTTTAGAGGATTTTGTTGTGAGATTGCATTACTGGATTGATTTCAGAATTGATAGTCACGAGGACTGACGTACCCCTTTTCTTTTGCAGGATTGTTGACTGAGACTGACCTGGGTTCTCGAGCTTGGATTCAGATCAGGGGTAGATTGGTTAGAGGATCAGAACCACATAGTCAGTTAGAGTGGATATCAGATTACCGAGATATGGACCCCCAGTATGCTACTATTGACCAGTTGGCTGAGATTACCAATATCATGGCATCGCTTCGGGATGCTATCTTAGGACTGGGTTAGAGGATAGACGGGCACCAGGCCCCACTAGCACAAATTCCAGGGAGCACCCCGCATGATTCCACTGCACCTCCACCTCCGCCACCGCCATCTTGACCCACTGTACAACAGGATTATACAGTTCCACCACCACCTGTTCAGTTAGCCCCACGGGCTGGAGCTTTTGTACTTCATAGTTAAACTGAGACCACGCCACATTTTTTTGTGGCCCCTGCACCGATTATTGATGACACTTAGGCCGGTATTGATAGGATTGAGTAGAGGATCAGGTCCCTGCATGTTTCTGATGGAGTTATAGGTTGGGATGGATATGATGACCTTCCAGTGGTAGCTTTGCTAGTTGAGTTCCACATGTCGGACATTGAGAGGTACATAGAGATAAGGTGTCCCCATATTCATTTGTAGTTATATAGCGCAGTTATGCGCGAGCATAGACTTGATGAGGCACAGACGATTATGTTATTCCCTATGTTGTTGAGTGGCGCCACTCAGCGTTGGTTTGCCTCTTTGGACCCTTCGAGGCGTAGCACATGAGCAGATTTGGGACAGGAGTTTATTAGATAGTATTCATTTAATACTGTAGTGGATGTATCCCGAAGGGAGCTAGAGGCCCTCAAGCAGAGGCCAGACGACTCAGTTACTTCATTTATCTCCTACTAGAGGGAGATGATAGCACAGATTATAGATAGACCCTCAGAGCGCGATCAGATCAGCATGATTATGCGCAGTCTTCAGCCCTGGTTTGCCAGGCATCTCATGGGCTTCGCACAGACAGACTTTAGATAATTGGTTCAGGCCCTTTATGGCATTGATGAGGGCATATCTAGAGGTTTATGGGCATACTCTTCCTCTTTAGACTCTAAGTGGAAGAAACCAGGGGCAGGCGCCAGATCATCAGATATTGGCACTATTGGTACATCGAGCCACAGATTCTCACGTCGGCCATAAACTCATAGACAGTCTTCAGATTTTCCTTACCAGACATTACAGTAGGATCAGTATAGACCAGTTGCTCCATTCAGGCCAACAAGGCCTACTTATTTACATTTTCCACCACAACCAGTATATGCTACATAAGCGCCTCGGAGGTCACCTGATTACTACTCAAAAAGTGTTATTTGATAGCTTGTAATTAACTCTTTTAAATACTTTTGAGTAGTAGTTATCACCTTTTAACCCAATTAACATATTAAGGACCCTTGCAATCAATTCTAATCAAATTGTGTTAAGTTTTGGTGTTTTGATAGCTTTTTGATCACCAAAGCAATCCGAGATTGAGGAGAGTTCTTAAGGAATCCATGGCAAAGATGTCCGGACAAGGCGTCCGGACACACCATCAGAGAGCGGCAGAACGTGGGCTGTGGCAGGCTGGCCGAATAACGTAGCAAGGGTCGCTCACTTTAGTCAATGATCTGGACAACATATCCGGATAGGATATGCTATCGTCCGGGGTGTGATGTTCATGAGTGCCATGTGTTTCTCCCTGAGGGAGTCCGGATAGGGGAGCGCGCCCACATGTCCTCTTGGGGAATCCGAATGGAGTTGCTCCGGATAGCGATGTGCGCTCCGTGTCATCAGGGAGAGGGGTCTTTACACCTTGCACACGCAGACGGTCCCCCTTGCGATGCACGACAAAGCTCATTCCACCTTCTCCGGATATCTCACATCCGAAATTCTGTCCGGTCAGACATGTCCGGATCCTCTGATCGAATATTTCACATCCGGCGCTTGACGCCAGATGAGAAAGCAGGACGTTTCAACTTCCCCGGTCAGACATGTTCGGATCCTCTGATAGCGCTTACCCGAAGAGCATCCGCGGCCGACAATTCAAATTCCCTGGACAGCTTGGCTCGTCAGACACTCGCGATTCGCCGGATCCATTTTTGCCCACAATCAAAAAGCAAACTCTGATAATACTGACGACCAAGTCTCCATTTTGCACAGTGTCGCGGTATTCTCCTGAAAGCTTCCTGATATTTCCGACCAACATTTTGAGATATTTTGCTTTAGATATTTGATGTCTAAATCCCCAAACTTTCCTTGTAATCCACCTATCATTGGATTCCTTAGTCTTTAAGTAAGAACAAAGGGTGAATAACCTCTTATATATAGTTTGTAATTTTCTATAAGAAAGATATAGATGGAATCGACGAACAGAGCACTTGCTCTGTTTCTTCTTCATATTTCTGTTTTCTCGTTAGTTTTCTTTCTAGTCAATCAAACTCTGAGGATTTTTCCTTAGAGGATGAGAGGCTAAGTTCTTCGTCTCTTGGAGTGAAGAAAGCCGGGTAAGTTTCTTGATTACTACCCAAAAAGTGCTATTTTGCGCCTTTAATTCATTATGTTTTAAGCACTTTTGTGTAGTAGTTCTCCATTTTTATTCCAATTGGCATGTTAAGGACCTAGCAATGACTTCTAATCATATTTGTGGCTATTTTTAGTGTTTTGACAGCTTTTTGGATCATTAAGATAAGCCAAGTAAAGGAGAGAAGCAAAGAGGAAAAACAGAGGAAATAAGCAGTTTTTGTAGTCGTGCACTATCACTTTGGGAGGCTCTATTTTGTTCATCGTGCAAAATCACCTTTCAAGAATTCCATATTCGGAACCGGCTCGGAATTGCTGACAATTCAAGTACCTATAATGGTATATTGCCATTCGTATAAGGAGCTCAAAATGGCAAATTTCACACTTTGTACTATTCATATAAGTGCGAATTTCGCACCAGCCCATGCGAGTGCGAATTTCGCACCTTGTATTGTTCATCTGACTTTGGTGCGAAATCTCCTCTGTTCTGATGACTCCACATGAGATCTTTTCTTTTGTATTTTTTGTTGAAAATTCCTTTCTTATCCCTGTAATTAGCCAATCACAAGCTTTGCTTTGTAAAGACTATAAGAGGGGTGGAAATCATCTCTCGAAGGGGACTTTTGTATATTTTACACTGAGTGAAATTTTCCTCTAGGCGAGAAATACAGAGCTCTCTTTGCTTTCCTTTTCTCTCTTCTATTTTCTTTTTCTTGGAAGCCAAACAACCTCTGAGGATGTTTTCCCAGAGGATGAGAGGCTAAACCTTTGGTTTCTTGGAGTGAAGGAAGCTAGGTGAAAAGTCCAGATGCAAAAGTGGAAAATTCTCGTGCCTTAAATACAGGTAGTTGGAGTTCATAAATGGCTTTTAAATCTAAAGTTTTGCTTTAAATCCCTTAGAATCACTTTGAATGGCCAATACATGATAAGCTTTTAGGTCTCTGTGGATACTTATTGCTGGATCCACATAAGACTATTAGTTAAACCTACTGGTTCGAGAAACAACCATTCTTTATGTTGTTGTCCCCAATACGAGGAGAAAAATCCGGAATTTCCCATTTTGCATTCTGAACTTGATCCTAGCAACCTTTAGCTCCGGGAGACTTTCTTTCTTCCATTTTTACCTAGTTCTATGTTAGTTTAGTTCCAAACACCACTTTCAAAACAAATTTTCTTTTCTTTTAAACTTTAAGTTTTTGACAAAGGAAATCATCAGATTCAATTTCTAATCTTGAGTGTATCACAAGTAGAGTGAAAACCCATCCTAGAGTTCAACCCTAGAGCTGCTATACTATAGTAGCTTTGCTACGCTAGTATAAGGTCATAGGATTTATAAACATTTTTTATTAAAATACCCAACTAGGCACGAATCATTTCCATATGCATAAATTGGAAATTTTGTTGTTTTGGTTTTTAATGAAGAGAAAGTGTGTCCCGTTAATGGTTTTTATTTTTTTAGTTAACTTAAAACGCCTTTAAATCACCTAGGCCAACACTTGGTATGGCAAGTGATCTCCGTCCATGGAGATGCACTAGTTTACCTCTTGCGAGCTTTTGGGAGGTGGTTTGAAGGTAGGATTTTCTAGAATAACCAACACGTGGTAAGCTTTTGGACTCCACGGAGACATCCATTAGTTATCTCTTGTGAGCTTTTGATGGGTAATCCGAGGTTAAGGATCACCTTGAATGGTAAGTGCTAGGTGAGAGGCACAAGCCATTGTAAGGTGCATCAGTGAGAGGGATTTAGTGTTTGAACCCATTAAAGGGAAGCATCTGTACCACACTGGTTAGAGAATTAATTATATGTTAATTCTCTAATGCGAGGAAAAGAAACAAGTGACCGGAACTCCCTTTTTGTATAAGGAACCTGAGCCTAGTGATCTAAACTCCAAGAAACACTTTTCTTTGTAAGTAAAATTAGTTACTATTTTTTGTTAGCTTAAAACCAAACCTTTTCCACCAAAGATTATGTTTTCTTTTAAAGCTAACCTTGAAATGAAAAGGCACCAATTCAGCTTTGAATTGATATCAATTGTGAAGTGAAAACCCATCCTAGTGAACAACCCTAGAGCCACTATGCTATGCTAGCTAAGGCTATCCTAGTACATGGTGTAATAGGTTATAAATTTTGTTGATTACTCCCTTCTGAGGACCACAATAAAGGGACATCAGCTGGACACGAATCAAATGGCACCATTGTCAGGGACCATTGAGAGGACATGAATCAGCTGAGACACCAATTGGGAACGAATCATCACCTATACAGTACCATCAGCAGTATAAAGCACTGCCCCCATCGAGGCCGGCTAGGCAGTTTACACAACTCGGGATGCCTTTGAGCCGAGCTTTTCATAGATTAGTTAAAGGGGGATTGATCACTCCATTACCACCCAGACTACCACCACATCCTACCCCACTAGGATTCAGGATAGATCTTCACTGTGCCTACCATCAGAGAGCAAGCCATGATACAGACAGTTGTGTGATACTGAGACATGCTATTCAGGACTTGATAGATCAGGGTTTGGTCGATTTAGGATGCCCTGCAGTGACTATAGACCCGCTACCTGCTCATGACACCAGAGCTATACCTCCACCCCCAGGGGGTGTACATTTGATTGAGTTTTCAGGAGACGAGATATTATGATGGGTTGGAATGGAGAGGCTCCATAGCCTATCAATTTATATACAGATTCAGACTTTAGTGGATATATCCATGGCCAGCAGACCCCTAGGCCATTCAGATTGATTTTAGATGAGATTCCCGGATAGACTTCATTCCCTCCAGTATACCTGCAACATGTTCCGCCCTTGACACCTTTCATTTTGTTCCTGTAGGGGTATGGGCCCATTCATAGAGATGTACAGATTGTTACGAGGAGTGGGAGGATAGCTCAGCCCCCACCTGTTGATAGACCTTTTGCTGGTACGAATTCTAGAGAGGAGGTTCGGAGGGAGGATGATGAGATATTGCCCCAGCTGCGCACCACATAGGCCCGCATATCCATCTGGAGCCTATTGGCCTCATCCAGCACTCATAGAGATGCATTGATCAGAGCACTTAGTCAGATCAGAGTTGACACTGCTACTACCCTTGAGGGACTTATTCACTTCCTCACAGCTGATAGAGCTACCTACATTGTATGTTTAGATGATGACTTGCCACCAGAGGGGTCAGACCATGTTCGACCCCTATTCATTAACGTTGCTTGTTCAGGTCGTCGGGTGTCATCTGTCCTCTGGACAACGGCTCCACCCTGAACGTTTGTCCATTGGTTACTACTATTGCTTTGGGATTTTCACCATCTGATTTTGGGTCATCTACGCAGACTGTCAGAGCATATGACGGGACTCAGAGGACAGTTATAGGTACTCTCACTACACATGTCATGATAGGGCCGGTCAGATATTCTATACTTTTTCAGGTTTTGAGGATTCAGTCATCCTTTAACCTGCTTTTGGGCCACCCTTGGATTCATGAGGCGGGTGCTATACCGTCTTCCCTTCATCAGAAGGTGAATTTCATACATGAGGGGCGCATTATCACGATAAAGTCTGATAGAGACGTTGTTACTTCTTTTGAGCCAGTGCTGCAGATTAGCCATAGTGAGGATGACCTACATTTGACCGGTTTCACCTTTGATGAGGTTCAAGTTGTCAGTCTAGAGGATGACAGCAGAGATGTGGTACCCATGTCGTTCGACCAGTATAGGAGTACTATGATACTGAGCATGATGAGAGGCATGTCCTATATGCCTGGTTTGGGATTGGGCCGCCACCAACAGGGGCTGCGTGAGTTTGTTTTCACCATTGATCATGACGTACCCTATGGATTGGGCTATACTCCTTCTGAGGAGGATGCACGGCACATGATGCGGGTGCGTCGGGATAGAGTGAGAGCTCGCTTGTCCAAGGTTCCATTCGATTACCCCCTTCGCCCATACACCCTTTAGTCGACTGATTATTTTGTGAGAGGATTAGAGCATGCACCTCGCCTTGAGGGAGCCAACCATGTTTTCGAGACAGTTGAGGTTCAGGGTATCCAGTAGGCCCTAGGACAGATGTGTCTGAGTTCCGACATTACTGAGGCTTCCGATGCCATGATAGTTGTGCCCCTGTCGCCGGGCAAGGCTAGTGTGTTCTCTATGTGCTTTCGTGAGGAGGCTCCTAACTATGATTTGCCTATGGATTTAGGGGATGGTACTGATGGTGTGATTCTGCTTGACACTTACATGGACGAGATGGACATGATCGGCACTAGCCGTATTCTTGACGTAGCCCTGCATGAGCTTCATTCCGCATTTGATATGTTTAGAGTTTCTACGATTGATTATGCACTAATACGATGGACATGATCGGCATTGGGCGTATTCTAGATGTAGCCCCACCTGGGCCTCCCTCTGCTTTTGATGCATTTGGGATTTCTATGCTTGAGTTTGATGATGATGGATTTATTGCTTCTGATGTTACTCATGATGTTTCTGTTGTTAAGGGAGTGTCCGACTCTATGGACCCACCTCTTTCATTTGACATTATGTCCGGGTTTGTCACCCGCTTTGATGATGTTTCTGATGGTAATAATGACATGAATATTTTCGAGTATTTTCCTGTGTCACAATATTTTCCATTGATTGCACCATCGGTACCCACAACACATATATGTGATGTTGATGACGTGGGAGACATAGACGGCCCGCTGAGTGGCCAGTTAGGTTCAGATTCTAATTTAGACATGGATGACAAGAAAGTTACACCCATCTCTGGTAGTACTGAGTTGATAGATTTTGGGGCATCTGATCATCCCAGGGAGATTAGGATTGGCTCTTCCCTATCTCCTGATGAGAGGAGTAGATTGATTGACCTGCTTAGGTCATACCTGGATGTATTTACTTGGTCATATGAGGACATGTCGGGCCTAAACCCCTCTATAGTGCAACATCGCCTGCCCATTCTGCCACATGCTAGGCTAGTTAAGCAGAAATTGAGGAGACTACACCCTCGATGGAGTTTGCAAGTGAATGAGGAGATTCAGAAGCAACTCGGTGTTGGCTTCTTGTTAGTGGTTAAGTATCCTGAATGGCTGGCTAATGTCGTCCCTGTTCCCAAAAAGGATTGCAAGGTTAGAGTTTGTGTGGATTTCCGATATTTGAACAAGGCTAGCCCTAAGGATGATTTTCCCCTCCCACATATTGATATGCTAGTTGACAGCACCGTAGGGCACTCGATGTTATCCTTCATGGATGGGTTTTCTGGGTATAATTAGATTCTGATGGCTCGAGAGGATATGGAGAAGACTTCTTTCATTACTGAGTGGGGTACTTACTGTTATCGGGTTATGCAATTTGGGTTGAAGAATGCGGGAGCCACATATTAGAGAGCTGCTAATGCTCTATTCCATGACATGATGCATAGAGATGTTGAGGTGTATGTGGATGACATGATAGTAAAGTCCCGAGACAGGGTAGATCATTTAGTAGCGTTATAGAGATTCTTTGAGAGGATCCGACAGTTCAAATTGAGATTGAATCCCAAAAAGTGTACCTTTGGGGTAACTTCTAAGAAATTACTAGGGCATATTGTTAGTGAGTAAGGCATAGAGGTTGATCCCGAAAAGATCCGAGCAATACTCGACATGCTTGCTCCGAGGACTGAGAGAGAGATTAGAGGCTTTCTAGGCAGATTATAGTACATCAGTTGTTTCATTGCTAGACTGACAAACATTTGTAAGCCTATCTTTTGTCTTCTAAGGAAGAACCAGCCTAATGTTTGGGATGATGATTGTCAGTTCACCTTCAAGAAGGTTAAGGAGTATCTCCTTTCTCCTCTAATTCTAGTGCCCCCTATACTTGGGCGGCCTTTGCTCCTATACTTTTCGATTTCGTAAATGGCTTTGGGTTGCTGATTACTACTTAAAAAGTGCTCTTTTACAGCTTGTTATAAACTCTTTTAAACACTTTTGAGTAGTAATTAATACCTTTTAACTCAATTGGCACATTAAGGACCTTTGCACATGTTGTTAATCAATTTTTGGCTAGTTTTGGTGTTTTTGATAGCTTTTTTATCATTGAAGAAAGCCAAGAATTAGGGAGAACCTTGGACAACCCTTGGGAATGAGTTTCCAAGCCAATCAAGAGATGCAAGGAAGAGGATCAGAGAGAGAAATCCATCAGGAAGCAATTTTGCATGCTGATGCGAAATCTTCACATGCTATGCGAAATTCAAAGGACAGAAGTTGCAAGGCAAATTTGGAGCACTTCCTGGAGTCCAATTCTTACATCCTATATATCATTTCAAAGCTCGGGAAGTCACGCTTTAAATGGTGTGCAATTTGGAACTAAAACAAGGAAGTTATGGTCATTTGAAGGCGACTACACAAAGCTAAGGAGGAATTTCGCATTGACATTTCCTGATGCGAAAATTTTCGCATTGACTTCGCACTAACATTTCTCAATGCGAAAATTTCCGCACTGACTTTCTCTGATGCGAAATTCTCTGCACCACTTGTCTCCAATGCAAAAATGTAATAGCTAGATATTTTACACCGACTCTTTTAGATCTTTTTACCTTAAGATATTTGGTGCAAATTATCAGTTCTCTCCTTGTAATCAGCTAAAGATATTTCTCGGATATTTAGGATATCTAAAGGGAGGTTAAAAATATCTCTTTGGATATTTCTTAGAAAATATCTTCTATATATATCTTTGATATCATGTAAGTAATGTAATAGACGGAAGAGGATAGTAAGAAATATATCTACAGAGCACTTGCTCTGCTTTTTCCTTCACTTTTTCGTTTTCATTTTCTTTCTAGCCAAACATCCTCGGAGGCCTCAAGGATGAGTGGCTAGGCTTTTTTTTTTTCTTGGATTGAAGGAAGCTAGGTAAGGGACCCGGATACAAAGGTAAGAGTTTTCCTTGTTTCAGTTTTTAATGAAGAGAAGGTTGTGACCCGTTAATGTTTTTTATATTTTTAGTTAACTTAAAACGCCTTAAAATCACCTGGGCCAACACTTGGTAAGGCAAGTGGACTCCATCCATTGAGTTACACTAGTTTACCTCTTGTGAGCCTTTGGTATGTGGTTTAAAGGTAGGATTTTCTAGAATAGCCAACACTTGGTAAGCTTTTGGACTCTAAGGAGACATCTATTAGTTATCTCTTGTGAGCTTGTGCAGGGTAATCCAAGGTTAAGGATCACCTTGAATGGAAAATGCTAGGTGAGAGGCACAAGCCATTGCAAGATGCATCAGTGAGAGGGAATTAGCGTTGAAACCATTAATGGGAAACAATTGTAACACACCGGTTGGGAGGATAACTATAGGTTAAATCCCCAATGTGAGGAAAGATCCGGAAATCTCCATTTTTGTATAAGGGGCTTGAACTTAGTGACCTAAAAATCCAAGAGACCATTTTCTTTGTAATTAAACTCAGTTACTATTTTTTTTTTTTTTTGGTTAGCTTAAAACCAACCTTTTCCAAATCAAAGTTTATGTTTTCTTTTAAAGCTAACTTAGAAAAGAAAAAGCACCAATCCAATTCTTTAAACTAATATCAGGTGTGAAATGAAAACCCATCCCAGTGAACGATCCTAGAGCCACTATGCAATGCTAGCTGAGGCTATCATAGTACATGGTGAAATAGGTTATAAATTTTGTTGATTACTCTCATCTGAGGACTGAATTAGAAGACACCAGCTGGGAACGAACGAATCAAATGGCATCGTTTTTTATTCATCACAAGTTTGGTGAATTTTCTTTTCCTTTACTAATTTTTTATTTTATTTCTTCTTATTTTATCTCTGTTTTTTTTAGTTTATCTTATTCATTAGTTTTTATTTAACCGTAATTTTCTTTCTTTCTAGAATTGTTTTTCTTGTGTTTTCTTTGTTTTTATTTTTGTTTCAGTAATTACTAGTTGTGCATGCCCTATTGGATACGAGAAGTGCATGCCATTTCTAAAACATCAGTGCAAGCTATGTCATGTGCCATTTGTCAATCTTTTGAGCACTTGGTGGAGGAGTGTCCTATCCTTCCAGTGGCGAGGGAGATGTTTGGTATGTCGTGTGCCATTTGTCTATCTTTTGAGCATGTGGTAGAGGAGTGTCCTATCATTCCAGCGGCGAGAGAGATATTTGGTGATTATAACACCTACAATTCAAATTGTAGGAGTCATCCAAATTTCTCTTGGGAACCACAACCATGTCAGTACATGTAACCCGCTCAAACACCACAACAAGCCTCGAAACTTGAACAAGCAATTGTGAACCTTACCAAGGTTGTGGGAGACTTTGTAGCAGACCAGAAATCCATCATTGATCAATTAAGGCAAGAAAATGCTCAAGTCAGGCAAGAAATTGACAACCAAGACAGAAAGATGGATGGGAGGTTGAATGATCTGTCTCAGAAGATAGACAATCTCGAATACTCAAACTCAAGGCTTATCAACCTCAACACGGAGCGAGAAAAAGAAAACTTTCCTTCTCAACCATATCAAAATCTCAAGGGTGTCCATAAAGGGGAGGCCCAAAAGGAAGAAAATTCAATGGTGAGGAAAGTCAAAGTAGTTATGGTTGATCAGCCCACATTCAAGCCAAAGCATGATGAAGGGTTACCTGAACCCTTAGAGAAGCTTGCTAATCTGTCCTCTTGGATGAGAAGAAAAGAAATGCAACCCTTACTCAATGAGGTGGAGATACAGAGACATGCTAAGGAGGAGCCCCCAAAGCTTATTCTTAACTTGCTACCTCCAGAGATGAAATATGCATACCGGGTAGAAGACAAGCTGAAACAAGACCAGTTTTTTGATGGACTTAGTCTTTCTAAAGACTAGCTAGTCCATATATTTTTGTTTTATTTTAAAACTTGTTTTGATTTTGATTTCTTGCTTTAATTTTATTTTGGTTTGATTTAACTTAGGTTTTTTTATGATCAACACAAGGGAAGCCAAAAACAGAGCATTTCGCACCAGCCATTCTCAGTGCGAAACCAATGCGAAAAATTTCGCACCACCAATCCTCAATGCAAAAAATTTCGCATCAGTTTTGCATCACAAATTCTCCATGCGAACACAGTGCGAAAATTTTCGCACCATTAATTCTCAATGCGAAAAATTTCGCATTAGTTTTGCATCAGCTTCGCATCACTAATTCTCAATGTGAAAAATTTCGCATCAGCTTCGCACCGCCATTATTCATTGCGAAAAATTTTGCATTGCCAATTCGCATCAGCCACGAGCCATGCGAAACGTCTGCGAAACGCCAACGGTCACTTAACGGCTAAGAGGTAAGCCAAAAGTCATTTGAATTTTCTATTTAAAAGCCTCCAGCTCACTATTTGGCACAAGCGTCCTCTGTTGCGAAGAGCTCACCTTGAGAAGAAAAATCCTCACCAATCCATGACCCGCGGCAACCAAGGAGAACCAAAGCAATCCACATATCGTCCATAGCAGCTATGGTGTGCACCAGAGGGGGCCATACAGACTCGTCTGCATCTCGCAAGGCTCGACCAAGCACCTCTGCTCCTCAGGATCCATTTCAGGCCTCTCAGGCCTTGACCGTACCATCTCCTGAGAGTGGGTTGCCTTCTAGCCCTCCTCAGCGCCAGTATTCGACACAGAGACCACCAATTTCTCCACCCCTAGAGCCATCGGTACGCCGTGTTCCACTAAAAAGAGCCAGAACCTCGGGCCCTTGAGAGACATCTAGTCAGGCTCCAGCCAATTCTCAGGCCCTAGAGGACATTCAGAGACCTTCAGGCACTGCTCCTGAAGTCATCATTAAGAGACCAATTATCGCGCCTCCTATTCCAGGCAATTTGGATTGTAGAGCCAAGCCATTTCACTCTGAGCTCTACTTCGAGATAGAGGCTATACGACAGCAGCCAAACCTTCGGGATTCATTGGGATTGCTCTAGAGGTACCATCTCGAATGTCTGATGACTCCTAGAGAGTTTTTCTACCCCAGAGTAGCGATGGATTTCTATCAGTCCATGAGTACTCAGGACGTCCAGGGATCCATAGCTATCTGTTTCAGTATAGACGGACGTCAGGGTATCTTAGAAGCTAGGCATATTGCTGAGGCTCTCCACATTCCATTTCAGCCAGAGGATCCAGAGCAGTTCATACAATGGACCTCTACATCTTAGAGAAACATGGTTCGCATTCTATCACAAGGGACTTTTAGAGATACATGCCTGCTACGTAAGGCGCTTCCCTCTGAGATGCTCCTAGTAGATGTATTGTTGAGGTCCAACATTTTCCCTCTCCAGCATTCAGTGCGGAGGCGAGGACCTATTTTGGATGCATTATACAGGATATATATGGGTTTCTATTTTGGTCCACACCATCTGATCATGGACGCTCTACTATATGTCGAGGAGAAAGTGCATAGGAAGAAGCTATAGTGAGCTGACGCAATTCCATTACTATTTTCGAAGCTTCTCTACCATGTATTGGAGCATATGGGCTATCCTATTGAGCCCCATCTCGAGCGCCGCCACCATTGCCGAGAGCATTTCACTCTCGACCAATGGACACAGCTAGCAGAGAGGAATTCAGCTAAAAAAACCCCACTAGTGCCAGTACCTCTAGTACCAGCACAGCCTGACCAAGCACAATAGGATGAGCAACCCATAGAGTCTATTTCATCCACCCCTACTGCACCATGTATGCCTCAGGCCACCTCTACTGATCCTCCAGCTACACCACCTGTTCCACCAATTGTACCTCCTCCATCACAGGACTTTATCACCATTTTTGGCTCAGAGTTTTGTGGCATGGTATTATTATTCAGAACACTCAACGCCACACACAACGCTCTATTTCGGAAGATGAGAGATATCCGAGATCAGCAGGATTGACATTCTATTATCCTTGACCGACATACTGCTATCCTTTGTCAGATACAGCAGCATCTGGGTCTTGCTCCACTTCAGACTGATATACCTGGGCCATCAGAGCCGAGAGTTCTAGCTGAGGAGATGATTCCACCTGCGGAGACCATCACAGCTGATGTCCCACCTTAGGCCACTCACGAGATAGCCCTAGAGCCATCATGTCCACCAGAGGACCCCGCTCCTTGATCATTTCTTTATATTGTATTTACTTATTATATTAGTTGATATTATATATTCTGGGATTGGATGTATTACATGATCATTTCATTGTACTTTCTCAGAGTAATATATACATATCATTTTTGTTTATACTTGGCATTTTCTATCTCCTTTACTGATTACTACCAAAAAGTGCTATTTTGTAAACCTAATTATAATGGTTTTAAGCACCTTTGTGTAGTAATCATATTCATTTAACCCAATTAATTCATTAAGGTCCTTAGTAATTGGTTTAAACCATTTTGTGGCAAGTTTATATGTTTTTATCAGCTTATGAATCAATTCAAGCATGCCAAATGATGGAGGAGCTACTTGGACAAGTTAAAGGAAGGATTTTGGAAGTTTATAGGCTTGAATTTCAAGTGGAAGCACGAGCACAAGCAAAGAGAAGCGAAGAGGAGAACAGAGGACAGCAGCTGCAGTCTTCTTTCGCACTTTTGGGGCACTTTCCGAAGTCCATTTTCTACATACTATATACCATTTCAAAGCTCAGGAAGTTAAGAATCCAACGCTTCAAACCGTGTACGATTTGGAGCTGAAATGAGGAAGATATGGCCTTCGGAAGACAACTGCATCAAACCTTGCGAAAATTTCGCAAGGTGAATTTCTCCTTGCGAAATTTTGCAAGGGGATTTTCCTCATGGTGCGAAATTTTGCAAGGGGATTTTCCTCATGGTGCGAAATTTTTCCATTTCACAAGGAGGATTTAGCACCTTGCGAAAATGCCAAATTTCCTCTGTTTCTCCACGCACGCACCACCGACTTCCTAGATATTTTTAGCTTGATATTTTCTCATGTAAATTCCTTTTGTAACCTTGTAAGCAACCAATGAAAAAGTTTCTTTTGTAATAGCTCTTGTAATTTAGCTTGTTATTGTGTTTAAATAGAGGTGAAGAGCCTCAGACAAAAAAATCTTGTAACCTGTAACCTTATAAGTTATAAGAGCACTTTTGTTCATACGTTTCTTTTCTCTTTTCTTTCTCATTTTCTTAGTAGCCAAACATCATTGGAGGATGAAATCCCCAAGGATGAGAGGCTAAAACCTTTAAGTTTCTCAAAGTATGGATGTTATGTGATGGCTTGGATGCAATCCCATGGAAATTTCTCGCACTTGGAAGGTAAGGTAGTCGTTTTTCATTAATGGTTCATTAATGCAAAGTTTGGTTTTTATTTCCTTTGGACAACTTCCAACGGCCAATACTTGATAAGCTGTTGGATTTCTATCCATTAGTTATCTCCTACGAGCTATTGGAAGGTGAGGTTTTCAATTCCAAGTTTTGCATTAATCCGTTAGAACCAATTTCAATGGCCATTGAAAGGTGAGTTTATCACCTGAAATGACTTTGAGTTGCCAATATTTGGTAAGCTTTTGGCTTTAGACCATTAGTTATCTCTTACGAGCCATTCAAAGGAAGTCTAAGGTGAATAACCATTGATGAAATTCACTACCATCTGTTTTGCCATTTTAAAGGATTAAAACTTGATTTGCTAAATCCATACCGGTTCGAGAAGCAAGCATCACCATAGTTGCAACCCCAATGCGAGGAGCCTATCCTGAGATTTCCAATTTGCATAAGAGCCAGAGCATAGCTATCCTATCTTTGAGAAACTTGTTTTTACACCCTTTCATTTTAGTCTTTAATGTTAGCTTAAATTAGTTTAAATCTCTCTAAAACATTTTCATCTTCTTTTAAAGCTAACATCCATAAGAAAATCACCTATTTTCCTAATTTGAATATCACTTGTGTTTGCGAAAACCCTTCCCAGTGAACGATCCTAGAACCACTATGCTATAGTAGCTTAGCTACTTTAGTAATAGTATTTAAGGTATAAATTTTGTTGATACGCCTTTAAAGCTAAGCTACCATGAGTCGCATCATTTACTCATTAATCTTTTGTTTTTTTAGAATCACGTGGTTTCTCCTATACGACTCACACTCCATGTCACTCAGGAGGTACCACTTTCTCTCTTTAGTTATAATCGTTCTTGACTCATTGAGGACAATGTTGATCTTAGTTGGGGGGAGAGTAAAGGAAGGAAGTTGTTAATAATGCTAAGTTATCTTGTTAATTTAGTACTTTTTGTTTAATTTTTAAAAAAATTTTAAATTTTTTTTCTTAATTTTAAAAGTTTTACTCTACTCTACATGGTTATTAAGGAAAAATTCTCAAAATGAAATGAGAGAAATTGAATTCTTGCCTTTTTACTTGAATAGTAAAGTCGTATTATGCTTATTGAGGTTGATGAATTATTGAAACTCCTATTGAATTCAACCTTATTTCTTCCACTTTAATCTTATCACACACTGTGCACTTTAGATTCCGATTATAAGATGATAAACTATCTCACCTCCTGAACTTAGGAAAATTTAGACTTGGTACCTTTGACCTCGTTTTAATAGTGTTGGGACACCTTATAAAAGGCTAATGAGCCTTGAAAAAAGAAAAACAAAAAGAGAAAAAGAACAAAGTGTTTTACTTGCTTTGAAACCCGAGCAAGGTCCGAGGGGTATATGGGGAAAATCTTTTAAACTTGGTGCCCTAAGCCTTAATTGGTTGGGAGTCACCGACCTCACTGCTCGTTACAAGGGTGAATAAGTGGAGTTTAACATATTGTAGGTACTTAGGTATTAAATTTCATTTTCAAAAGTCCGGGGTAAATTCCGAGGAGTTAGTGGTCGAAAGATCCTTAAAGCTTGATGCCCTAAACCTTTATTGGTTGGGAGTCATCAATGGACCCCTGCTACATGGACACTTTAGAAAATAATACCTTTAGTATTGCACTCCTACAAGAAAAAAATTGTGAAATAAAAGAGCTGCGTTCTTAGCCTATTTTAATTTTTGGATGTTGATCAGTATGCTAAGATTTGAGAAAGAACTAGGTTGGGGGGAGAGTATATGATTACTACCCAAAAACTGCTATTTTACACCTTTAATTCATTATGTTTTAAGCACTTTTGTGTAGTAGTTCTCCATCTTTATTCCAATTGTCATGTTAAGGACCTAACAATGACTTCTAATCATATTTGTGGCTATTTTTAGTGTTTTTATATCTTTTTGGATCATTAAGACAAGCCAAGTAAAGGAGAGAAGCAAAGAGGAAAAACAAGCAAAGTGAAGAAACCAGAGGACAACAGATGCAGTCTTCTTTTGCACTTTTGGAGCACTTCCCGAAGTACATTTTTTACATGCTATATACTATTTCAAAGCTCAGGAAGTCAAGAATCCAACGCTTCAAACCGTGTATGATTTGGAGCTGAAATGAGGAAGATATGGCCTTCGGAAGACAACTGCTCCAGGCTTGTGCGAAATTCGCACAACACCTTCCAAATTCGCACAGCCAATGCGTGGTGCGAATTTTCCTCTGTTTTTGCCGACTCCACTTTAGATCTTTTCGTATTTATTTTTGATGTAATTTCCTTTCTTATCCTTGTAACTAACCAATCACAAGCTTTGCTTTTGTAAAGACTATATAAGGGGTGGAAATCACCTCTCGAAAAAAACTAACATATATGTTACATTTTACACTTAGTGAAAGACAGAGCTCTCTCGTTTTCCTTTTCTCTCTAATATTTTCTTTTTCTTGGAAGCCAAACAACCTCTGAGGATGTTTTCCCAGAGGATGAGAGGCTAAACTTTTGGTTTCTTGGAGTGAAGGAAGTTAGGTGAAAAGTCCAGATGCAATGGTGGAAAACTCTCGTGCATTAAATACAGGTAGTTGGAGTTCATAAATGGCTTTGAAATCTAAAGTTTTGCTTTAAGTCCCTTAGAATCACTTTGAATGGCCAATACATGGTAAGCTTCAGGTCTTTGTGGATGCTTATTGCTAGATCCATATCAGTCCATTAGTTATCATGTACGAGCCTTTGGAAAGTGGCTCAAGGTGAAGACCCATAGTGTCTAAAGCCATTAATGGACCTTGACTACCATTTCTATCGACTTTTTATGGATTAAATCTTCATTGTTAAACCTATGCCGGTTCGGGAAATAACTATAGGTTAAATCCCCAATGCGAGGAGAAAAATCCAGAATTTTCCACTTTGCATTCTGAACTTGATCCTAGCAACCCTTAGCTCCGAGAGACTTTCTTTCTTCCATTTTTATCTAGTTCTATATTAGTTTAGTTTCAAACACCACTTTCAAAACAAATTTTATTTTCTTTTAAACTTTAAGTTTTTGACAAAGGAACTCATCAGACTCAATTTCTAATCTTAAGTATATCACTGGTAGAATGAAAACCCATCCCAGAGTTCAAGCCTAGAGCCACTATGCTATAGTAGCTTTGCTACGCTAGTATGAGGTCATAGGATTTATAAATGCTTTTTATTAAAAGACCTGACTGGATTTACACGGAATCAAAATGGTGTCGTTGCCGGGGATGGTGCCACAATACAGTGATACAACCTTTTAGAGGCTACTTGTGATTTTCATCACAAGTTTGGTGAATTCCTTTTTCACTAACTTCATTTCCTTTCTTTTCTTTTAATTGTAGAATTCCTTTTGTTTTCTTTCTAACCTTAACTTTCTTCTAGTTTTCTTTTGTTTTTGTTTTCTTTTGTTTTGTTTTCAGGTAAGTTGTAACTTGTGCATGCCCTATTGGATTTGGGACCAAGAGGGAAGATTAGTAAGGATTGAGAATCCTCAAGACACAGAGTTGGATATATGTGTAAACATCATGGACCCTCCACAAGAGGATCAGAATTCTCAACACGGTCAAGGGGATAATCCAAATGCATATCTATCCATGAGGGATAGAATGCACCCATCAAGGATGAGTGCACCCTCATGCATCGTACCCCCTCTTGAGCAGCTAATTATAAGGCCCTATATTGTGCCCCTCCTACCAAATTTCCATGGAATGGAGAGTGAGAACCCATATGCCCACATCAAGGAGTTTGAGGAGGTGTGCAATACCTTTAGAGAGGGAGGAGCTTCAATAGACTTGATGAGACTCAAGCTATTCCCTTTTACTTTGAAGGACAAGGCAAAAATATGGCTTAATTCTTTAAGGCCAAGGAGCATAAGGAATTGGGTTGATCTTCAGGTCGAATTTTTGAAGAAAATTTCCCCCACCCATAGGACCAATGGGTTGAAGAGACAAATCTCAAACTTTTCTGCAAAAGAAAATGAGAAGTTCCATGAATGTTAGGAAAGATATATGGAGGCCATCAATGCTTGTCCTCATCATGGCTTTGATACATGGCTCTTGGTGAGCTATTTTTATGATGGGATGTCTTCCTCCATGAAGCAAATTCTTGAAACCATGTGTGGGGGAGATTTTATGAGTAAGAATCCAAAAGAAGCCATGGACTTTTTAAGTTATGTATCTGAGGTAACAAGAGGATGGGATGAGCCCAACTCAAGGGAAATGGGAAGGATGAAAGCTCCTGTAAATCCAAAGGGTGGAATGTACATGTTAAGTGAAGACATGGACATGAAAGCTAAGGTGGCAACAATAGCAAGGAGGTTGGAAGAACTTGAGTTGAAAAAGATGCATGAAGTCCAAGCCATTTCCGAGACCCAAGCCCATGTCATGCCATGCACCATTTGCCAATCATGTGATCATGTGGTAGATGAGTGCCCAACCATGCCAGCTGTGAGGGAGATGTTAGGTGATCAAGCCAATGTTGTGGAGCAATTTAGGCCTAACAACAATGCACCTTATGGAAACACCTATAATTCAAGCTGGAGAAACCATCCAAAATTTTCTTGTAAACCAAGACCACCTCCATACCAACCACAAGCCCAAACCCAAGCACCTCAACAAACCTCTTTAATGGAGCAAGCCATTGCAAACCTAAGTAAAGTCATGAATGACTTTGTGGGTGAACAAAAGGCAATCAACTCCCAATTGCACCAAAAGATTGAAAATGTTGAGAGTTCTCAAATTAAGAGAGTGGAAGGGATGCAAAATGATCTATATCAGAAGATAGATAATATTCAATACTCCATCTCTAGGCTTACCAACCTCAACACAGTGAATGAGAAAGGAAAGTTTCCCTCTCAACCAAGCCAAAATCCAAAGGGTGTTCATGAAGTTGAAACCCAAGAGGGGGAGTCTTCAAAGTTGAGAGAGGTCAAAGTTGTGATCACTTTGAGGAGTGGAAAGGAGGTTGATCAACCCTTGCCTAAGGTAAGGCAAGATGAAGAACTCTTGTCAAAGAAAACCTTGGTTAAAGAGAGCAATAACCAAGAAGAGAAGAGTGGGAAAAATGCATCCAAATCAAGCATTGAAGAAGAGCCAAGGAAAGTGATTAAAGAGGATATGATGAAGAAACATATGCCTCCCCCTTTTCCTCAAGCTTCACATGGAAAGAAAGAAATCAAGAATTCATAAGAAATTCTTGAAGTTTTGAGATAAGTGAAGGTGAATATACCCTTACTGGATATGATCAAGCAAGTCCCCACATATGCAAAGTTTCTAAAGGACTTGTGCACGGTCAAGAGAGGGTTACATGTGACAAAGAATGCATTCCTCACTGAGCAAGTAAATGCTATCATTCAGAGTAAGTCTCCAGTTAAGTACAAAGATCCGGGATGTCCCACCATTTCAGTCAACATTGGAGGGATGCATGTGGAGAGAGCTTTGCTAGACTTGGGGGCAAGTGTGAATTTGCTCCCATACTCTGTGTACAAGCAACTGGGACTTGGAGGATTGAAGCCCATAGCCATCACTCTCTCCTTAGCTGATAGGTCAGTCAAAATCCCAAGGGGGGTGATAGAGGATGTTCTAGTTCAAGTGGACAAATTCTACTATCCCGTGGATTTTGTTGTGCTTGATACTGATCCCACTGTTAAGGAAGCCAATTACATGCCAATCATCCTTGGGAGACCTTTCCTAGCTACCTCCAATGTCATCATCAATTGTAGAAATGGGGTGATGCAGCTCACATTTGGAAACATGACCTTGGAATTAAACATATTCCACCTATGCAAGAGGCATCTTCACCCAGAAGAGGAGGAAGGATTGGAGGAGGTGTGCTTGATCAACACCTTGGTTGAAGAGCATTGTGACAAGAATTTAGAAGAAAGCTTGAATGAAAGCCTTGAAGTGCTTGAAGAAGGGTTACCTGAACCCTCTGATGTGCTAGCCATCATGTCTCCTTAGAGGAGACGAGAAGAGATCTTACCACTGTTCAATAAGGAGGACTCACAAGGAGCAGCTATGGAGGACCCTCCAAAGCTTGTTTTGAAGCCGCTTCCTGTTAATTTGAAGTATGCATATTTGGAGGAAGATGAGAAATGTCCAGTGGTGGTTTCTTCAACTCTCACTAGTGATCAAGAGGATAGTCTTTTGGGAGTCCTCAGAAAATGCAAGAAAGCCATTGGATGGCAAATTTCTGATCTGAAAGGGATTTGTCCTTTGGTGTGCACCCACCATATCTACATGGAGGAAGATGCAAAACCAGTGAGGCAGCCCCAGAGGAGGTTGAACCCTCACATGCAAGAGGTGGTGAGGGGTGAAGTTCTGAAGCTACTTCAAGTAGGGATCATATGTCCCATTTCAGATAGCTTGTGGGTGAGCCCCACCCAAGTAGTTCCAAAGAAATCTGGAATTACTGTGATCCAGAATGAGAAAGGGGAGGAAGTCTCTACTCGTCCTACCTCAGGATGGAGGGTGTGTATAGACTACAGGAGGTTGAATTCAGTGACTAGGAAGAACCATTTCCCATTGCCTTTCATGGACTAAGTCCTTGAGAGAGTCTCAGGACATCTTTTCTACTGTTTTCTGGATGGTTACTCGGGGTACTTCCAAATAGAGATTGATTTGGAAGATCAAGAAAAGACAACCTTCACATGCCCCTTTGGTACTTTTGCGTATAGGAGAATGCCCTTTGGTTTATGTAATGCTCCTGCAACTTTCCAAAGATGTATGCTCGGCATCTTCAGTGATATGGTGGAACGCATCATGGAAGTCTTCATGGATGACATCGCTGTATATGGAAGTTCTTATGAGGAGTGTTTGTTGTATTTAGAAGTTGTTCTCCAAAGATGTATTGAGAAAGAACTAGTGCTAAATTGGGAGAAGTGCCATTTTATGGTACAATAAGGAATTGTCTTAGGACATATAATCTCCAAGAATGGCATTGAGGTAGATAAGGCAAAGGTAGAGCTAATTGTTAAGTTGCCACCTCCCACAAATGTTAAAGGAATTAGGCAATTCCTAGGACATGCCGGGTTCTATAGGAGGTTCATTAAGGATTTCTCAAAAATCTCAAAGCCTCTTTGTGAACTCTTGGTAAAGGATGCCAAGTTTGTGTGGGATGAGAAATGTCAGAAGAGTTTTGAGGAACTGAAGCAATTCCTCACAACTGCACTAATAGTGAGAGCCCCAAATTGGAAATTACCTTTTGAGGTAATGTGTGATGCAAGTGATCTTGCTATGGGGGCTGTTTTGGGGCAAAGAGAAGATGGAAAGCCTTATGTGATTTATTAGGCAAGCAAAACTTTGAACGAGGCTCAAAGGAACTACACAACTACTGAGAAGGAGTTGTTGGCAGTAGTTTTTGCCTTGGATAAGTTTTGTGCCTATTTGGTAGGGTCCTCTATAGTGGTGTTCATGACCATTCCGCTTTGAAGTACTTGCTAACCAAGCAAGATGCCAAGGCAAGATTGATAAGATGGATCCTTTTGCTCCAAGAATTCAATCTCCAAATCCGAGATAAAAAGGGAGTAGAAAATGTGGTAGCTGACCACTTGTCAAGACTTGTGATAGCACATGACTCACATGGTCTACCTATCAATGATGACTTCCCTGAGGAGTCTCTCATGTCAATAGAGGTAGCTCCATGGTATTCTCACATTGCAAATTACTTGGTTATTGGAGAAGTTCCAAGTGAGTGGAGTGCTCAAGACAAGAGGCATTTCTTGCTAAGATCCATGCCTATTATTGGGAGGAGCCTTTTCTCTTCAAATATTGTGCAGATCAAATCATAAGGAAATGTGTTCCTGAACAAGAGCAATCAAGAATTCTTTCCCATTGCCATGATAGTGCATGTGGAGGTCATTTTGCCTCCCAAAAAACAGCTATGAAAGTGATCCAATCAGGTTTTTGGTGGCCCTCTCTTTTCAAGGATGCCCACTCTATGTGCAAGGGATGTGATCGGTGTCAAAGGCTTGGGAAGCTAACACGCCGAAATATGATGCCCTTGAACCCCATCTTGATAGTGGATGTCTTTAATGTTTGGGGGATAGACTTCATGGGACCATTTCCAATGTCATTTGGACATTCCTACATTTTAGTGGGAGTGGATTATGTCTCTAAGTGGGTAGAAGCAATCCCATGTAGGAGCAATGATCATAAGGTGGTTCTTAAATTCCTCAAGGACAACATCTTTGCAAGATTTGGAGTGCCTAAGGCCATTATAAGTGATGGAGGAACCCACTTTTGCAATAAACCTTTTGAGACTCTTCTAGCCAAATATGGGGTTAAGCACAAGGTAGCTACACCTTATCACCCTCAAACGAGTGGCCAAGTTGAGTTAGCCAATCGGGAGATCAAGAATATATTGATGAAGGTGGTGAATGTGAATAGGAAGGATTGGTCTATTAAGCTCCTGGATTCCTTATGGGAGTATAGGACCGCTTACAAGACCATTCTTGGAATGTCTCCTTATCGCCTTGTTTATGGCAAAGCGTGCCATCTTCCAGTGGAGATTGAATATAAAGCATGGTGGGCAATCAAGAAGCTCAACATGGATTTGACAAGAGCCGGGTTGAAAAGATGTTTGGATTTGAATGAATTGGAGGAAATGAGGAATGATGCTTACCTCAATTCAAAAATTGCAAAGGAGAGGTTGAAAAAATGGCATGATCAGTTGGTAAATCAGAAGAATTTTGCCAAGGGGCAAAGAGTCTTACTTTATGACTCTAAGCTTCATATTTTTCAGGGAAAATTGAAATCAAGGTGGACGGGTCCTTTCATAATTCATGATGTGCAACCAGATGGAGTAGTGGGACTACTCAACTTCAATAGCACTCGAACTTTCAAAGTGAATGGGCATCGTCTCAAGCCCTATATGGAATCATTTTCCTGAGACAAGGAGGAATTCATCCTCCTTGATCCACTTCCAACATGAAAAGACTTGGTTCATGATTGAACTTAGTCTCTTCAAAGACTAAAATGTTCATCCTCTTTTTGTTTTCTTTTAAGTTGATTTTAGTTTAATCTAGTGTTTTTCTTGTGTTTATGCATGTTTTGATTTTTATTTTTGACTTTAATTTCATTCTAATGTGGTTTGAATTGGTTTTTTGTGTTAACATGTAGGTAGGAAAACTTGAAGAATGAAGTCAAGGTGAAAACAAGGGAAAACAGGGGAGAAAAGCCAAGACACAGCAAAATTCGCACCACCCATTCCCCTTGTGCGAAATTTTCGCACAACACATCCCCTTGTGCGAATTCTCTTTTGTGACAAATTTTAAAAAGCATGTTCTCGGTCCCTTCCCAAAATCTCAGTGCGAATTTCACAGGAATGCGAACCTTGTGCAAATTCATTTTTGTGCAAAATTTCAAAACCATGCTCTCTATCTTAGAGAACCACAGGAATGCGAAATTTTCGCACTACCCATCACCTTGTGCGAAATTCACATTTCCTCTTTAAAAGCCATTTTCTCCTCTTCAATTCTAAGCTTCTTCTTCTTCAATTCTCTCAACACCTCTCTTCAGATCACTCATTTCCATCCTTAAGATCCTCTCCTTCATCATCCCCCATTCTCAACACCACCATGGCAACCCATCTCCATACCTCCACTCCATAGCCGCGGCCTTCACTATTCACCACTGTCCACACCTTCCATTTTCAGCTCTTTCTCCTCCTTCCACCATAAAAAACCCTTCAATTCTTCACTCAACACTCTAAATCCATCCCTAAACCAATCCCAACCTTGATTTTACCAAACCAAAGCCTCAAGCTAAGGATTCAAGCCATGGTTTCTTCTTAAGAAACCCATTGCCGCCGGCTAGAGGAGCTTCCAAATCCTAAATTCTCTTCTTGAAAAGCTCCAATTTCCAAGCTTAGCCACCATGAAAAATCCTTTTCCTACCTCAGCCGGCATTTCCCAACCTCAAAATCCAAGAATTTTCACCATTTGAAGGAGCAAAAATTTTGCATTTGGGCGGGTGAATAGTGTCTTGTGCGAAATTTTCGCACAACCCCCCCCCCCCCTTGTGCGAATTTTTCAGCTTCTCCATCCCTACCCTCCCCAATCCCTAGCCTCTGAGCCTCATTTCGTCACTTCCTCATGCCTAAGACCCGAGGAGGGTATGCCTCAGCTCCCCAGAGCAGTCAGAGAGCTGTCCCTGTGCGGGCCCCACTAGATGCACCTCCACATTTACTTGATTTTGCCCCTCAGAGCAGATACCATACGAGGAGAGCATCTGCCACACTTGTGGCCCCTACTCAGATTCCACCTAGGAGTCCTCCTACAAAGAAGGCTAAGATTTCAGAGCCAGGAGAGTCCTCTAGAGCACCTCGGGATTCACAATCTCAGCCTCCTTCCACCAGGCGCCCTACAGCCAGCTCGCCCATTGAGGGCAACTCCGATTGCCGATCGAGAATGTCGAGGCATATTTTGATCACTCTATTTTGCGACAACAACTTGAGTTGCGAGATTCATACCGCCTACTTGAGAGGTACCATCTTGTACCCTTTATGACTCCGCCCCAGTTCTTTTATCCTCGAGTAGCTTTAAACTTTTACCAGTCTATGACTACTCGTGGCGTCCCGGTACCAGTCTCGATCCTTTTTACCATTGATGGACGCCAGGGTATTTTGGGGGCTAGACAGATTGCCGATGCTTTCCATATCCCTTATGCACTAGCAGATCCCGCTGCATTTAGACGTTGGGCCCCACTTTCTGAGTGGGACATGGTTCGTATCCTATCTCGAGGGACATCTTCCCAAAGGACCATTTTGAGGAGGGAGCTTCCCCTAGGGATGCTCTTAGTTAATGTGGTGCTTCGCGCCAATCTTTTTCCTCTTCAGCATAGAATGCAGAGGCGAGGGGCCATTTTGGAGGCATTATTCCGTATCTCTGAGGGCTACTACTTTGGCCCCCATCATTTGATTATGGCCGCTCTCCTCCATTTTATGGAGAAGGTGTATACGAGGCGTCTTGCGAGGGCAAAGACCATTCATTTACTTTTCCCTCGGCTGCTATGCCATGTTCTAGCGCATATGGGTTTTCCTGCAGACCCTCATTCTGAGCCCTGCCGCCATTGTCGGGAGAGCTTCTCTCTTGACCAATGGAATCAGGTATGGCTCCATCAGCATTCCCCAGAACTTCCCAAGCCAAGGGAAGTCCCTCCTGCTCCGTCCACTTCAGCTCCTTCGGAGCCTGTACCAGAGGCAGCATCATCTGATGCCCCACCTGCTATTCCTCCTACCTCAGAGCCACCCATTACTATCCCTGGTTCATAGTACCATGCCTTGCTCGCTTCTTTCCAGACTCTGACCACTACTCAGACGGCTATTATGGAGCAGATGGACCACTTCCAGCTTCGGCAGGACCAGGAGACTCTCATTCTCCGTGAGATTTAGCAGCACCTCGGTCTTTTGCCACCAGCTCCACCTGTAGCGGTACCTTCCACAATTGCAGCGGAGCACCCCTCCTATCCACCAGAGGAGCCTACTACTTGATCATACGATCACTCCTCTCCCTTTTTGTATCTATATTCTACGTTTTTGGATGTCTTATATATTTTGGACCACTTTTATACTGGGATTGGATGTATTCCATGTTTATCTTGTATATTGTACTCTCTCAGTTTATATAGACATCTTCTTTTTTGTGTATTTTAGCTATTCCTTTTTATTTCCTCTATTCATCACTCTTATGATTTTTCTTTTCTTATGCAACATGTGGTTTCTCCTATTCATTCAGAGTCCCTTACTATCAGGAGGTATCACTTCCTCCCTTTTATTATCTCTTGCTTTTGGAACATTGGGGACAATGTTCATCCTATTTGGGGGGAGAGTTGAGGAAGTAATTTGTTGAATTTTTGGTTAAGTTATTTTGCTAACAAATTTTTTGCAAACTCTCTTTGTTTTCTCAAAGATAAATTCTCAAAAGTAAATGGGAGAAATTAAATTCTTATCTTATTGCCATAATCTCGGAGTTTGTATTATGCTTATTTAAGTTGATAAATTGTTGAAGCTCCTTTTGGTTTCAATCTTAAGTCTTCCACTCTAATCTTTTCACACATTGAACACATTAGATTCCAGTTATAAGATGGAAAACTTTCTCACCCCCTAAACTTAGGAAATTTTCAACTTGGTGCCATTGACCTCATTCTATTAGTGTTGGGACACCTTATAAAAGGCCAATGTGTCTTATAAAATTTTTTTTTGCTTCACTTGCTTTGAAACCCGAGCAAGGTCCGAGGGGTATATGGTGAAAATCTTTAAAGCCTGGTGCCCTAAGCCTTTACTGGTTGGGAGTCACCGACCTCACTACTCGTTACATGGGTGGATGGGTGGAGTATATATATATATATATATATATATATATATATATATAATAAAAAATAAAAATAAAAAAATAAAAAAAATAAAAAGAAAGAAAGAAAAGGAGGTGCGTTCTTAGCCTTTTATATATGAGTTAGTGTTGCTAAAGTTAGAGAAAAACCTTAGTTGGGGGGAGAATATAGTTTGACATACTATAACTGGAAACTAAGCACCGTAACACTTAGATTTTTGTGGAAGATTAAGAGTTGGTCCTTTGGGAGTGGAAATTATTTTGATACTCAAATTTGCATAATACCCACTCTTTGTATGTTGTGATAGGTAAGTTATTTGATGACTCTTGTTGATGATTGAGTTTTATATCCTTGACTTGCCATGTGAGAGTTTGATCCAATCGTGCCACTTGATTATTTTTTGGAGTGATCAACATGATTTTGTAAATTATTATATTATCTATTTTTCTTTCTTTTTCTCTCCTTCATTGCTCAGGGACTAGCAATGTGTTTGTTGGGGGGAGTGATTACTACCCAAAAAGTGTTATTTTACACCTTTAATTCATTATGTTTTAAGCACTTTTGTGTAGTAGTTCTCCATCTTTATTCTAATTGGCATGTTAAGGACCTAGCAATGACTTCTAATCATATTTGTGGCTAGTTTTAGTGTTTTGACAGCTTTTTGGATCATTAATACAAGCCAAGTAAAGGAGAGAAGCAAAGAGGAAAAACAAGCAAAGTGAAGAAAACAGAGGACAGCAGCTGCAGTCTTCTTTTGCACTTTTGGAGCACTTCCCGAATTCCATTTTTTACATGCTATATACCATTTCAAAGTTCAGGAAGTCAAGAATCGAACGCTTCAAACCGTGTATGATTTGGAGCTGAAATGAGGAAGATATGGCCTTCGGAAGACAACTGCTCCAGGCTTGTGCAAAATTCGCACAACACCTCCAGGTTGTGCGAAATTCGCACAACACCTTCCAAATTCGCACAGCCAATGCATGGTGCGAATTTTCCTCTGTTTTTGCCGACTCCACTTTAGATCTTTTCTTATGTATTTTTGATGTAATTTCCTTTCTTATCCTTGTAACTAACCAATCACAAGCTTTGCTTTTGTAAAGACTATATAAGGGGTGGAAATCACCTCTCGAAAAAAACTAACATATATGTTACATTTTACACTTAGTGAAAGACAGAGCTCTCTCGTTTTCCTTTTCTCTCTACTATTTTCTTTTTCTTGGAAGCCAAACAACCTCTGAGGATGTTTTCCCAGAGGATGAGAGGCTAAACTTTTGGTTTCTCGGAGTGAAGGAAGCTAGGTGAAAAGTCCAGATGCAAAGGTGGAAAACTCTCGTGCATTAAATACAGGTAGTTGGAGTTCATAAATGGCTTTGAAATCTAAAGTTTTGCTTTAAATCCCTTAGAATCACTTTGAATGGCCAATACATGGTAAGCTTCAGGTCTTTGTGGATGCTTATTGCTAGATCCATATTAGTCCATTAGTTATCATGTATGAGCCATTGGAAAGTGGCTCAAGGTGAAGACCCATAGCGTCTAAAGCCATTAATGGACCTTGACTACCATTTCTATCGACTTTTTATGGATTAAATCTTCATTGTTAAACCTATGCCGGTTCGGGAAATAACTATAGGTTAAATCCCCAATGCGAGGAGAAAAATCCGGAATTTTCCACTTTGCATTCTGAACTTGATCCTAGCAACCCTTAGCTCTGGGAGACTTTCTTTCTTCCATTTTTATCTAGTTCTATATTAGTTTAGTTTCAAACACCACTTTCAAAACAAATTTTATTTTCTTTTAAACTTTAAGTTTTTGACAAAGGAACTCATCAGACTCAATTTCTAATCTTAAGTATATCACTGGTAGAATGAAAACTCATCCCAGAGTTCGACCCTAGAGCCACTATGCTATAGTAGCTTTGCTACGCTAGTATCAGGTCATAGGATTTATAAATGTTTTTTATTAAAAGACCCGACTGGATTTACACGGAATCGGTATAGTTCGACGTACCATAATCGGAAACTAATAAATAACACTTAGATTTTTGTGGAAGAGTAAGGTTTGGACCTTTAGGGCGTGGAAATTCCTTCGATGCTTAAATTTGCATAATGCCTACTCTTTATAAATTGTGATTAGGCAAGTGATTTGATGACTCTTGTTAAAGGTTGGGTTTTGTTTCTTTAATGTTCCATGCGAGAGTATGTTTTGCAATCATGTCACTTATGATTTTTTTTGAGTGATCAGCATGATTTTGTAAATTATATTACTATTTTAATTTTTGTTTTGTTTTTCTCTCCTTCATTGCTAAGGGACTAGCAATATGTCAGTTGGGGGGAGTGATTACTACTCAAAAAGTGCTCTTTTACAGCTTGTTATAAACTCTTTTAAACACTTTTGAGTAGTAATTAATACCTTTTAACTCAATTTGCACATTAAGGACCTTTGCATATGTTGTTAATCAATTTTTGGCTAGTTTTGGTGTTTTTGATAGCTTTTTTATCATTGAAGAAAGCTAAGAATGAGGGAGAACCTTGTGCAACCCTTGGCAATGAGTTTCCAAGCCAATCAAGAGATGCAAGGAAGAGGATCAGAGAGAGAAATCCATCAGGAAGCAATTTTGCATGCTGAAGCGAAATCTTCACATGGTATGCGAAATTAAAAGGACAGAAGTTGTAAGGAAAATTTGGAGCACTTTATGGAGTCCAATTCTTACATTCTATATATCATTTCGAAGCTCGGGAAGTCAGGAGTCCAAATCTTTAAACGGTGTGCAATTTGGAGCTAAAACGAGGAAGTTATGGCCATTTGAAGGCAACTGCGCCAAGTTGAGGAGGAATTTCGCATTGACATTTCCTGATGCGAAAATTTTCGCATTGACTTCGCACCGACATTTCTCAATGCGAAAATTTCCGCACTGACTTTCTCCGATGTGAAATTCTCCACATCACCCATCTCCAATGCAAAAATGTAATAGCTAGATATTTTACACCGACTCTTTTAGATCTTTTTACCTTAAGATATTTGGTGTAAATTATCAGTTCTCTCCTTGTAATCAGCTAAAGATATTTCTGGGATATTTAGGGTATCTAAAGGGAGGTTAAAAGTATCTCTCTGGATATTTCTTAGAAAATATCTTCTATATATATCTTTGATATCATGTAAGTAATGTAATAGACGGAAGAGGATAGTAAGAAATATATCTACAGAGCACTTGCTCTGTTTTTTCTTTCACATTTTCATTTTCGTTTTCTTTCTAGCCAAACATCCTCGGAGGCCTCAAGGATGAGTGGCTAGGCTCTTTTTGTTTCTTGGATTGAAGGAAGCTAGGTAAGCGACTCGGATACAAAGGTAAGAGTTTTCCTTGTTTCAGTTTTTAATGAAGAGAAGGTTGTGACCCGTTAATGGTTTTTATATTTTTATTTAACTTAAAACGCCTTAAAATCACCTGAGCCAACACTTGGTAAGGCAAGTGGACTCCATCCATTGAGTTACACTAGTTTATCTCTTGCAAGCCTCTGGTAGGTGGTTTAAAGGTAGGATTTTCTAGAATAGCCAACACTTGGTAAGCTTTTGGACTCTAAGGAGACATCCATTAGTTATCTCTTGCAAGCTTGTGAAGGGTAATCCAAGGTTAAGGATCACCTTGAATGGCAAATGCTAGGTGAGAGGCACAAGCCATTGCAAGATGCATCAGTGAGAGGAAATTAGCGTTGAAACCATTAATGGGAAGCAATTGTAACACACCGGTTGGAGGATAACTATAGGTTAAATCTCCAATGCGAGGAAAGATTCGGAAATCTCCATTTTTGTATAAGGGGTCTGAACCTAGTGACCTGAAAATCCAAGAGACCATTTTCTTTGTAATTAAACTCAGTTACTATTTTTTTTTTTGGTTAGCTTAAAACCAACCTTTTCCAAATCAAAGTTTATGTTTTCTTTTAAAGCTAATTGAGAAAAGAAAAAGCACCAATCCAATTCTTTAAACTAATATCAGGTGTGAAATGAAAACCCATCCCAGTGAACAATCCTAGAGCCACTATGCTATGCTAGCTGAGGCTATCCTAATACATGGTGAAATAGGTTATAAATTTGGTTTATTACACCCATCTGAGGACTGAATTGAAAGACACCAGCTGGGCACAGAATCAGTTGCATGTTAGCTCAGCTCGATGATTCAGGGAAGGAGCGAGCCATTTATTATTTGAGTAAGAGGATGCTAGAATATGAGTGCAGATATATTATGATTGAGCGCCTCTGTTTGGCATTGGTTTGGGCCACCAGGAGACTGAGACATTATGTGACAGAGTATTCCATATTATTGGTCTCACGATTGGATCCACTGAGATATTTATTTGACCGGTCCCCAAAGTTTCAATTTAGGCAGACTGCATGGGAGCAAGTCCGAATTCGGAGCACTTGGGCTTGTTTTAGCCATATCTCCCTCATCCGACCTCAGAATCGTGCATCGTGTTTTTCATGGACTCCTTATTCTTCAAGGAACCTTCAGTCAAAATTTCATAATTTTTCTCAACCAGTTCAACCGGTTGGCATCCTGTTCAACCGGTTCATTGAGCTAGCTTGTATGGAGCACTGGTTTTTATGATTTTGAAGCCCAATTCCTACATGGCTTGGGCCTATAAGCTCTAGATCAGTCTTAGGATATATTATGGGTCCATTTTAGGCCTTGGTTTAGGTTCCTTGTAGGCCACCATGAATCCATATGGATCCTTGGTGGTGAAGCAAGCTGAAAACTTAAAGGAGTTAGCTTGCATGGAGAATTGGTGAGGAGAGTTATTGGGGAGTGTGGTTTCGAGGTTGAAGGGTTGTTTTCTAGAGCTGAATGCATGGGAAAATGAATGGAAGCTGGAGGAAAAAAGGGGTCTGATATAAAAGCTAAAAGAGGGGAAGAAGAGAGAGACTTCTCTTGGATTCTAGGAGGAAACTCTGTCAAAATGGTGAAAGCCAAAGGAGAAGAGGGTGAGAGCTTAAAAAAGATGGAGAGAGTGGGGGAAGAGTTCTGGACCTGAGAAAGTTCTATGTGTTGGGAGAGAAAGGAAAAGAAATAAGAGAGGAAAAAACATAGAAAAAAGAAATAGAGGAAATAGTGAAGGAGGCGGAGGTTTTGAGAGATTTTATGGTTGTAGAGGGAGTAGTTTCTTGTTTGTGTTGTTGAAGGGGAAGGCCTTGATTTCTGGAAGCGGAACTTGGACATTTGCTACCCTAGTGACTTCATTTCTACCTCGGCATCTTTAACGCATGCATAGGTAACTCTTTAATCCCGCTTTCTGCTATTTTATATTCTCATTCTTTCTGAGGTTTGTTGCAATAATATGTTTAGACAAGGAAATGAGGGCCTTTGCTGATTAGTCTTTGGGTCAAGTTGGTAAGTTGTCTAAGACTATGCATGTTTGATTCAACTGAGAGTGAGTCATTATTTTTTTAGCATTCGAAACGGTCATTGAAGGTATATGAAAAATAAGGCTGGGATCCTTGCATTTTCGTTATTGCATGCCTAAGCTCCCATGTATGGTGTGATTTGTTTTGTAAACAAAGCAAGTATTTCTCTCATTAGCAACCAGTTTTGATTTGCTTTGAGTAAGCAAAGGTCTCTGGTGCTTGGATTCAGGTTTGGAATGAGGGTTCCTTGGCCCTCAATTTAGGTTTGTTTTGCTTCCTTCATAAGGCCTTCGTGGTTCCCCTTGTCATTGCATCTAGAGGACCTTTGGGGTTTTGGTGCCCATTTGTGGGTAAGGTTTTGGGTTTTAGAATTAAATTGATCTCTTGTTTGATTTGGTTGCTACTAGAGATCTTCTATTTTTTCCTTTATTTATTTTTTTTATTTCTAAAAATTGCATCTATTAAAGCATTGGCTTAAGTGGCGAATTTTAAAGAAAACAATGCATTTTGGGTGGCTCGGGTTTGGCCTTTTATGGAACACATCGCATTGTTTTGGACGGTTCTCCCTCATCCAGGCTCAGAATTGAGTGACATTTATTTTTTTGGATTCCTTATTCTCTAAGAAATATTCTGGTAAAGTTTCAAAAAATTTCTCAATCGGATGAACTAATTGGGAACCGGTTCAACAGGTGGCTTGGTGGCAGCCCTGTTTTATAAATGCTTTGCATTGTTTAGCCGGTTCTCCCTCATCCGGGCTCAGAATTGAGTGTTATTTGTTTTTTTGGATTCCTTATTCCCTAAGAAATATTCTAGTAAAGTTTCAGATTTTTTTTCTCAACTGGTTCAACCAGTTCTTCTAGGTAGTTCCAGTTTCAGTGTGTTTTGACCCCCATTTTTGTTATGGTTTGGGCACTTAGGCTCCAAGGCACTTCTAGGGCACCTTTAGGGTCTGAATCCAAATTTGGTTTGAAATAATGTGGTCCCACCTATGATTTAAGGGTATAATTGGCTAGGAAAGTCGGGGGGGGGGGGGGGGGTTTATTGTGAATGTTTGGCTTGGGCACATTTTGATGTTTGTTTAAAAAATGCTTGTCATGTGTTGACTAACCCCTCATTGCAGGGCTTGGCTAAGGACCCAAGGTACATACTTTGACCCATGGTTTGAGCCCATTTGTGGGCCTTGGTATCTAGTGATTGATGTTTTGACATGCGATTTCCATGCATGCTTGTTGACTATTTATTCCTATTGGCTAATCATTTATGCAGTGCTTGGCTAGGGACCACATGTATGTGTTCGATTGTTAGCTTTTGTGTTAATATGCCCACATGGCAGTTGGATTGGATGCTTGTTGTGCATTGATGCTTATTGACTGATCTTTTCTACAACACATGGCTAGGGACCTCAGGTATGCCATTTGTTGATTTATTGAGTGCCTATGCATGCTAGATATCGAGTAGGTTTGTGTGATTCGTGTTGTCTATGATTAGCCTAAGAGGCTATTTGATCCTTGACCCATATCCTCCCACATGCCCAATTCAATAGTAGAGATCGAGTTCCGGGCCTCGAGGGGTGCTACCTCACATGAAGTACCTTCCCGATAGGTAACTTGATCCTCGGACCCAGACTCAAGTTTCGTAGACCGCTTTTTCCATACTAGAGTCATAAGAGGTTTTTGTTCTTAATTTTTCCCCTTTAAAAAATAAAAATAAGAAGCAAGTGGCGACTCCAAACAAAACCGTTCCTCATTGGGGACGGATTTTTCAAAACTCGAAAACCACTTTTCCATTCCATTCCACATGATTCCACTTTTTAAAAAAAGAGATAGCGAGTCGCGCCATCCAAGTGGATCAGGTGAGGGTCCACATGTCCCTTACCTAGCTCTCTTTCGTCCAAGAGACAAAAAGTCTAGCCACTCATCCTCTGAGAAAACATCTTTAGAGGTTGTTTGGCTAGAATTAAAAATACAATCAAAATGAGTAGGTAAGGTAGAGCAACGCTCATATATTTCTTACTAAAAACATGTACAAGTGATCCCCTCTCTAATGTCTTCCCCTCTTCAGAGAGACGAGAGATATCGGAGATGTCTCAGAGATATGGGATTGTATCCGGGATAAATATTACAAGGAGATATCTTAGGATATATAAAGAGAGATATTTTCAACCTCTTAATTAGATATCCTAAATATCTTAAAAAGATCTTCAACTGATTACAAGGAGAGAATTGATAATTACACCAAATATCTTAAGGTAAAAAATTTAATAGAGTCGGTGTAAAATATCTAACTATTACATTTTCACATTGGAGAAAGGTGATGCGAAAAATTTCGCATAAGAGAAAGTCAGTGCAAAACTTTTTGCATTGGGAAAGTGTGCTATGAAAATTTTCGCATTGGGAAAAGTCAGTGCGAAAATTTTCGCATCAGGGAATGTCAATGCGAAAATTTTTGCATCAGGAAATATCAATGTGAAATTCCTTTTCACCTTTGCGCAGTTGCCTTCAAATGGCCATAACTTCTTCCTTTCAGCTCCAAATTGCACACCGTTTGAAGTGTTGGACTCATGAAAGCCCAAGATTTGAAATGATATATAGCAAGTAGACAATGGACTCCAGTAAGTCCTCCAAATTTTCCTTGAAACTGCTATCCTTTGAATTTCGCATAGCATATGAAGATTTCGCATCACCATGCAAAATTGCTTCATGATAGATCTTTTTCTCTGATCCTCTTCCTTGCATATCTTGATTAGCTTGGAAGCTCATTCCCAAGGGTTTCACAAAGTTCTCCCTCATTCTTGGCTTGCTTCAATGATCAAAAAGCTACCAAAAACACCAAAACTAGCCAAAAATTGATTAACAACATATGCAAAGGTCCTTAATGTGCCAATTGAGTTAAAAGGTATTAATTACTATCAAAAGTGTTTAAAAGAGTTTATATCAAGCTATAAAAGAGCACTTTTTGAGTAGTAATCATAGCTCTGGGTTGTGGCTAACATGAACAACTGCGAGTCATGAGCTCAGGGCTCTAGATGTGATTAACAGCTTATGGTTATTAATGGCATGAGCTACTCTGGGTTGTGAGTTCTAGGCTCTAGAAGCTATGAACATTTTTCATCTTCGATTGACGTGAATGACTCTCGATCATGAGCTTAAGCCTCTTGATGTTATAAACAACTTAGGGTTATTGATGACATGAAAGACTATGGATCGTGAGCATAGGGCTCTTGATGCTATGAACAACTCAGGACTATGGATTACATGATCTACTCTGGGTTTTGAGCTCAAGGCTCTAGATGCTATGTACAACTCTAGGTTGTGGTTGACTTGAACGACTTCAGGTCATGAGCTTTGGGCTTTAAATGCTATGAACAGCTTAGGGTTATTAATGACACGAAAGACTCTGGCTCATGAGCTTAGGGCTCTAAATGCCATGAACACCTCAAGGTTATGCATGATATGAATGACTCGGGGTTGTGAGCTAAGGGCTACAGATACTATGAACATCTCAGGGCTATGGTTGAAATAAATGACTCGGGGTCGTGAGCTTAGGGCTATAGATACTATGAACATCTTAGGGTTGTGGTTGACATGAAAGAATCTAGGTCATGAGCTTAAGCCTTTAGATGCTATGAAGAGCTCACGATTTTCAATGGCATGAGCCACTTTAGGTCGTGAACTCAGGGCTTTAGATAATACGAATAACTCTGGGTTGTGGTTTACATGAATGACTCCAAGTTGTGAGCTCAAGCCTCTAGATTTTATGAACATCTCAGGGATGTGGATGACATGAACGACTCTGGGTCTTGAGCTCAAGGCTAGAATGCTATGAACAATGCTAGGCTATGGTTGAGATGAACGACACCAGGTCATGAGCTCAAGGCTTTAAATGTTAGGAACAACTCAGGGTTTTCGATGACATGAGCCACTTTAGGTTGTGAGATCAGGGTTTTAAATGCTTTGAATAGCTTTGGTTCGTGAGTTAAAGGCTAATGATTATATGAACAACTCAAGGCTATGGATGACATGAATGACTCTAGGTAAAGAGCTCAGGGCCCTAGATGCAATGAACAACTATGAGGTGTGGTTGCATGAAAGACTTAGGGTTGTGAGCTTAGGGCTTTAGATGCTATGAACAACTCAGGGCTATCGATGACATGAGCCACTCTTGGTCTTATGCTTAAGCCTTTAACGGTTACGAACAACTTAGGGTTGTGGTCGACATGAAAGGCTCGAGGTTGTGAGCTCAAATCTCTAGATGTTATGAACAGCTCGGAGCTATCGATGACATGAAAGACTTTGGGTCGTGAGCTCAGTGCACTAGATTCTATGAATAAGTCAAGATTGTGCATGACATGAACGACTCTAAGTCATGAGCTCAGGGCCCTAGATGTAATGAATAACTCTAGATTGTGGTTGACATGAAAGATTCTTGGTCGTGAGATCAAGGCTCTAGATGCTATGAACAACTCAAGGATGTGGAATACAAAAGCCACTCTAGGTCTTGAGCTCAGGGTTGTAGATTCTATGAATAGCTTAGGCCTATGGTTAACATGAACAACTTTGGGTTCTTAGCTCTTGGCTTTAGATGTTATCAACAACTCAGGGTCGTCAATGATATGAGCCACTCTTGAGCATGAGCTCAAGGGTTTAGATGCTAGAAACAACTCTGGGCTGTGGTTGAGATGAACGACTTTGGGTTGTGAGCCTAAGGCTCTAGATGCTATGAACAACTCAGGGCTATTGATGATAGGAAACACTCTAGGTCATGAACTCAGGGCAGATGCTATGAATAGTTCAGGGCTGTGAATAACATGAACGCCTCTAGGTCGTGAACTTAGGGCCTTAGATTGAATGAATAGCTATACGTTGTTATTGACATAAAGGACCTCAGGTCGTTACTCAAGGCTCTAGATGCTATGAACAACTTAGGGATGTGGATGAGATGAGCCACGTTAGGTCTTCAACTCAATGCTCTAGATGCTAAGAACAACTATGGATTATGGTTAACATGAATGACTCCGGATTGTGAGCTATGGGCTTTAGATACTATTAATAGCTTAGGGCATTAAATGACATGAGCTACTCTTTTTCGTGATCTCAGGGCATTAGATGCTATGAACAACTTTAGGTTGTGGTAGACATGAACAACTCTAGGTCATGAGCTCAAGGCTCTTAATGCTATGTGATTACTACTCAAAAAGTGCTATTTGATGGCTTGTAATTAACTCTTTTAGATACTTTTGAGTAGTATTTATTATCTTTTAACCCAATTAACATATTAAGGACCTTTGCAATCATTTCTAATCAAATTGTGTAAGTTTTGGTGTTTTTGTTAGTAATTTGATCACCAAAACAATTCAAGATTGAGGACAGTTCTTTGGAATCCATGGCAAAGCAATGGAAAGATTAGAAACATGAAGAACCGAAGCTTTGAAGCTTTAGAGTCCTTTTCCATAAGCAAATCATGAATGAAAGGAGGGAAAGCAAAGAGAGAAATCTACCATGAAGCATTCAAAAGGATAGTCACTGCCAGCCACTTTTGGAGCAATCCCTGGATCTCAAATTATGCATACTATATGTCATTTCGAAGCTCAAGAAGTCACAAATCCAACGCTTCAAATGGTGCGTAATTCGAAGTTGAAATGAAGGAGTTAGAGCCATTGGAAGCCGATCACACCAAGTTGAAAGCCAATTTTGCGGGCTGCTAAATCACAAGAGGATGACTGGGAAATCAGCCTTTGGCTGTGAAATGGTGTCCTTCATGCTGCGAAATTTTGCAACCATCTTGCACGGCTGCGAAATTCTCCTGAGTGCTTCCCCATATTTGCAACCGACATTTTTAGTTTTTTTTTGCTTCAGATATTTGATGTCTAAATCCCCATTCTCTCCTTGTAATCCGCCTATCATAGGATTCCTTAGTCTTTAAGCAAGAAAAAAAGGATAAATAGCCTCATATATATTGTTTGTAATTTCCATTACAGTAAGATGTCGGGGAGCTTGTTCTCACAGACATCCTTTATATAGTTTTGAAAGGAAGTAAAATACAGAGCATTTGCTCTGCCTTACCTTCTCGTTTTGATTGTATATTATATTTAATTTTTCTTACTAGCCAAACAAGCTCTGAGAATGTTTCCTCAGAGAATGAGTGGCTAGGCTTTTAGTTCCTTGGAGCTAAGGTTGTCGGGTAAGGCCCCAAATGCAAAAATTGTTAGTTTTGTTGTTTTAGCCATTAATGAAGAGAAAGTGTGACCCATTAATGATTTCTATGTTTTTAGTTAACTTAAAACACCTTCAATTCACCTGAGCCAACACTTGGTAAGGCAAGTGATCTCCGTCCATGGAGATGCACTAGTTTATCTCTTGCAAGCTTTTGGGAGGTGACTTGAAGGTAGGATTTTCTAGAATTGCCAACACTTGTTAAACTTTTGGACTATAAGGAGACATCCATTAGTTATCTCTTGTGAGCTTAAGAAGGGAAGTCCAAGGTTAATGATCACCTTGAATGGCAAATGCTAGGTGAGAGGCACGAGCCATTGCAAGTTGCATCAGTGAGAGGGAATTAGTGCTGAAATCCATTAAAGGGAAACATCTGTACAACACCGGTTAGAGAATTAACTATATGTTAATTCTCTAATGCGAGGAAAAGATTCAAGTGACCGAAGCCCTATTTTTGCATGAGGAGCCTCCCCTGTGAACCTAAAACTCCAAGGAATGCTTTTCTTCATAAGTAATTCTCATTACTTTCTTTTTAGTTAGCTTAAAAAATCCTTTTTTCAACCAAAGTTTATGTTTTCTTCTTAAGCTAACCTTGAAATGAAAAAGCGGGCATGCCAGTTAATGATCACCTTGAATGGAAAATGCTAGATGAGAGGCACGAGCCATTGGAAGTTGCATCAGTGAGAGGGAATTAGTGCTGAAATCCATTAAAGGGAAACATCTGTACAACACCAGTTAGAGAATTAACTATATGTTAATTCTCTAATGCGATGAAAAGATTCAAGTGACCGGAACCCTGTTTTTGCATGAAGAGCCTCCCATGTGAACCTAAAACTCCAAGGAATGCTTTCCTTCATAAGTAATTTCCATTACTTTCTTTTTAGTTAGCTTAAAACAAATCCTTTTTTTAACCAAAGTTTATGTTTTCTTCTTAAGCTAACCTTGAAATGAAAAAACACAAATTCAACATTGAATTGGTATCAGTTGTAAGTTGAAAACCCTTCCCAGTGAATGATCCTAGAGCCACTATGCTATATTAGCTAAGGCTATCATAATGCATGGTGATATAGGTTATAAATTTTGTTGATTACTCCCTTCTGAGGACCACAATCAAGGAACACCAACTGGACACGAATCAAATGGTACCATTGTCAGGGACCATTGAGAGGACATGAATCAGCTGATACACCAATTGGGAATGTATCAAATGGCGCTGTTGTCGGGGAAGGTGCGAACTTCACAGTGATATTAATTCAGCGTACTTGTGATTTTCATCACAAGTTTGGTGATTTTTCTTTCATTTTACTAACTCTTTTAATTGTTTCTTTTACTTGTTCATATTCTAACATATCTTTTAATTTAGTTTTAGTTAATATAAGTCTTTTTTGTAGTTTTGTTTTTTTTTTTTTGTTTTCCTCTGTTTTTTGTTTTTTGTTTTTTTTTTTTTTTTTTTTTTTTTTTTTTTTACAGTTGATACTAGTTGTGTATGCCAAATTGGATACAAGATAGTGGAGGAAGGCTTGTTAAACGTGAAACACCTCATAATAAGGAATTGGAATTGAGCTTGAACATCATGGAAACTACACCTGAAGATCAGCATAGTCACCATGGTCATCAGGGCAATCCCAATGAATTCAGATCAATGAGGGACCACATGCATCCACCTCATATGAGTGCACCATCATGTATAGTGCCCCCTATAGAGTAGCTAGTGATCAGACCACATATTGTTCCACTTCTACCAACTTTCCATGGAATGGAAAGTGAGAATCCCTATGCACATATCAAGGAATTTGAAGATGTTTGTAATACATTCCAAGAGGGAGGAGCTTCAATTGACTTGATGAGGCTTAAGCTATTTCCTTTTACTTTAAAGGATAAGGCTAAGATTTGGATTAATTCTTTAAGGCCAAGGAGTATCCGTACTTGGACTGATTTCCAAGCTGAATTCCTCAAAAAGTTTTTTCCTACTCACAGAACAAATGGCTTGAAAAGGCAAATTTCAAACTTCTCAGCTAAAGAGAATGAGAAATTCTATGAGTGTTGGGAAAGATACATGGAAGCCATCAATGCTTGTCCTCACCATGGTTTTGATACATGGCTATTGGTGAGTTATTTCTATGATGGGATGTCTTCCTCAATGAAGCAACTCCTCGAGACAATGTGTGGAGGGGATTTCATGAGTAAGAATCCGGAGGAAGCTATGGATTTCTTGAGTTATGTGGTTGAAGTATCTAATTCATGCCCAGTTGAGTATTTTAATAAAAAAAATATTTATAAATCCTATGACCTTATACTGGCGTAGCAAAGCTACTATAGTATAGCAGCTTTAGGGTCGAACTCAGGGATGGGTTTTCACTCTACCAGTGATAGACTACAGATTAGAAATTGAGTCTGATGATTTCCTTTGTCATAAACTTAAAGTTTAAAAGAAAATAAAATTTGTTTTGAAAGTGATGTTTGAAACTAAACTCATATAGAACTAGATAAAAATGGAAGAAAGAAAGTCTCCCGGAGCTAAGGGTTGCTAGGATCAAGTTCAGAATGCAAAGTGGAAATTCCAGATTTTTCTTCTCGCATTGGGGACAACAACATAAAGGATGGTTGTTTCCCGAACCGGTATAGGTTTAACAATGAAGATTTAATCCATAAAAAGTCAATAGAAGTGGTAGTCAAGTTCCATTAATGGCTTTAGACTCTATGGGTCTTCACCTTGAGCCACTTTCCAATGGCTCGTACATGATAACTAATGGTCTGATATGGATCTAGCAATAAGTATCCACAGAGACCTAAAGCTTACCATGTATTGGCCATTAAAAGTGATTCAAAGGGATTTAAAGCAAAACTTTAGATTTAAAAGCCATTTATGAACTCCAACTACCTGTATTTAATGCACGAGAGTTTTCCACCTTTGCATTTAGACTTTTCACCTAGCTTCCCTTACTCCAAGAAACTAAAGGTTTAGCCTCTCATCCTCTGGGAAAACATCCTCAAAGGTTGTTTGGCTTCCAAGAAAACGAAAATAGTAGAGAGAAAAAGAAAGCAAAAGAGATCTCTGTATTTCACTAAGTGTAAAATATACATAAGTTGGTCTCTTGGAGAAAGCTCCCCGAGAGTCCCTTTTTAGTGTTTACAAGAGAGTTTATATAGGAAGGTAATTTACCCTTCCTTGGATACTTCCTAGCTAAGGAATTACATGAGTGGCTGAATACAAGGAGAAAATGGAAATTTAGACACAAAAATATCAGAAGAAAAAGAGTTGGCACAAATATCCCAGTTTCGCACGTTGCATGGTGATTTGCAAAAATTTTGCAAGTTGATTTCGCAACTTAGAATCCACTTTCGCACGTTGAGATCCAAGTTCACAAGTTTCAAAATCAACTTCGAGTGCTTGGATTCACCGCGACTACACCGCTGCCATCCACTTTAAATTTCGCATGTTGAAGTTCCAATTTCGCAAGGTGCGAAATTGTCCCTCAACTTGATGCAGTTGTCTTCCGAAGGCCATATCTTCCTCATTTCAGCTCCAAGTCATACACGGTTTGAAGAGTTGAATTCTCGACTTCCTGAGCTTTGAAATGGTATATAGAATATAGAAAATGGACTTTGGGAAGTGCTCCAAAAGTGTGAAGGAAGACTGCAGCTGCTGTCCTCTATTTTCTTCACTCTGTTTTCCTCTCTCCATTGATTTTTCCTTGCATACTTTGAACGACTAAGGCAAAGGACTATGAGGCTCCAAAGCTTGGTTTCTTCATGAATTTGAGCTTCCAAAAGCTTTTCCATGAACTATATACAGCTCTCCCTCATTCTTAAATTGCTTTGGTGAGCAAAAAGCTATCAAAAACACCAAAACTTAACACAATTTGATTAGAAACGATTGCAAGGGTCCTTAACATGCCAATTGAGTTAAAAGGTAATAATTACTACTCAAAGGTGTTTAAAAGAGCTAATTACAAGCCACAAAATAACATGTTTTGAGTAGTAATCACTCCCCCCAACCGACATATTGCTAGTCCCTTAGCAATGAAGGAGAGAAAAAATAAAAATAAAAGTAATAAATTTACAAAATCATGCTGATCACTCCAAAAAATGTTTAAGTGGCATGACTGATCAAACTCTCACATGGAACATGAAAGAAAAAAAAACTCAAACTACAAATAGGAGCTATCAAAAACTTTGCTAAACACTATTGATCAAGGGAATGCATTATGCAAATTGAAGTTTTAAAATCATTTTCACTTCCAAAGAACCAAACTTTATTCTTCCACAAAAATCTATGTGTAAGATGATAGCTTCCGAATATAGTATGCTAAACTAATCTCTCCCCCCAACCTATCTCTTTTTAACACTTAGCAAACTGACCAAATTCACTAGGCTGAGGACACACTTTTTTTTTTTTTTCAAAAAGTACAAGGCTTAAGGGGTATTCTTTTCTGAATTGTCCATGTAACGGGGGTCCATCGATGACTCCCAACCAATTAAGGTTTAGGGCATCAAGCTTTAAGGATTTTTCAACCACTAACTCCTAGGATTTTACCCCGGACTTTTGAGAATGAATTTTTAATACCCAAGCACCTACCATATGCTAACTCCACCTATCCACCCTTGTAACGAGCATTGAGGTCGGTGACTCCCAACCAATTAAGGCTTAGGGCACCAGGTTTTAAAGATTTTCACCATATACCCCTCAGACCTTGCTCGGGTTTTAAGGCAAGCAAACATTTTGCTTTCTTTTTTTTTTTTTTCAAAGGCTCATTGGCCTTTCATAAGGTGTCTCAACATTATTAAATGAGGTCAAAGGTACCAAGTCCCAAAATTTTCCTAAGTCAAGAGGGAAATAGTTTTTCATCTTATAATCAGAATCTATTGTGCACAGTGTGTGGATAGCTTAAAGTGGAAGAACTAAACTTGATTTCAATAGAAGCTTCAACAATTGAACCACTTTAGTAAGCATAATCCAAACTCTAAGTCAAGTGAAAAGCAAAAGTTTAGTTTCTCCTATTTTGATTTGAAATTTTTTCCTCATAATCCATGGAGATTAGAGTAAAAATAAAAAAACTACAACTAATTTACTAACATAACTGAATTACCAAAATAACTTAGCATACTTCCTTCCTCATTTCTCCCCCCCAACCGAGCTGAGCATTGTCCCCAATGTGATATGGGTGATTGAAATTATAGGGAGGAAGTGGTACCTCCTGAGTGATATCAATTTCGAATACTGATTGGAGAAACCACATGATTCAAAAAGAAGAAAAGATGTGAGAAAAGGAAATAAGAATAAATTAATTCTAAGAGTTAACAAAAAATGCTAGACTTGTATTACTTTAATTCATGTGAGTACAATTGGAAAGAAAGCAATACAAGTAATCCCCATATATGATATCAAAATGATGGGATTTCATAAAAGACTAAAAAAAAACGAAATACATAAAAGAAATATATAATAGATATATAAATGATCAGATGGGTGGATGATGCTGGAGCTGATGGCTTAGGCAGATGGCTCTACCTCTTCAGTAGCTGATTCAGGAGGGCCTTGAGGCTCTATGGCCTATGAGTGTGGCACTGTAGCGGTGAGGGTGAGATGCTCAACAGCTGATGGAAGACCGAGATGATGCTGGAGCTGCCTTAAGATGGCAGTGTGCTGAGCCTGGTTGGTCAACATCTGCTCTTGGCGAGCTCAAATAGCTGCCATCTCCTGAGCAAGATTGCTCTGAGACGCGGTCAGGGACTACAGTGTGCGGCATAAATCTCTATACTCTGAAATGGGAATGACCATCCTTGGCTCAATTGAAGTAGAGGGCTCTGATGAGGCTGGAGTAACTGGAGGGGCTCTGGATATGGTAGGAGAAGCAATGGGTATTCCCTCAGGTATATGATCTGGAAATGCTCTCCTGGTAGCTGGTATCTCAGCTGGCTGTGGGAGCTCTGGCTACTCAGCTCTATATGCTGTCATATTGGTCCACTTGTCGAGAGTAAATACCTCTCGGCATATACGCTTGCGCTCCAGCTGAGGATCTGATGGATACCCCAAATGCTCCAGAATCTGACACAACAGCCGTGGAAAAAGAAGTGGAATGGCATCAGCTCGCTGCAGCTTCTTCTTATGCACCTTCTCTTCAAAGTAGAGAAGGGCAGCCATAATTAGGTGGTGAGGGCCAAAGAAATATCCCTCTGAAATCCTGAACAGGGCCTCTAAAAGAACTCCCGTCCTCTGAGTCCAGTGCTGTAGTGGATAAATGTTGTGACGCAAGAGTGCATCAATGAGAAACATGCTCGGAGGAAGTTCCCTCCTCAATAGATGTGGATTTGTGGAAGCTCTTCTGGACAAGATATGAACCATTTCCAGCTGAGAGGGACTAGTCCATACTCGGTAATCCTCAAAATGGCTTGGCTCGTATGGTATATGCAGGGCCTCTGCTATATGGCGAGCTCCTAAAATGCCATGCCGACCGTCAATAGTAAAATGGATTAGAGTAGGATCTCTGACCTGATTAGTAGTCATGGACTGATAAAAATCCATGGCTACTCTGGGATAGAAGAAATCTCTTGGGGTCAGCAGATGCTCCATGCGATATCTGCGCAGTAGGTGGAATGAATCTGCAAGCTCCGCTGCAATTTGAAGGTGGTGTGTCAAAGCACAGCTCAAGTGAAATGGTCGAGCTCGGCAGTCCAAATTCCCTTCAATTGGCGGTTGAGTCAGCATCGGACGCCTGATTAGCACTTCAAGAGCTATCCCAGATGGAATTTGGGATTCTGAAAGTGGCGGCTGGTGCTCCTAAGGCTTTGTCGGAGGCTCTGACGACGGCGCCGAAGATGGTGCCGGAGAGGGCTCTGGTGAGGGAACCGGGGACTACTCTGTTAAGTCTATGGGCTTTGAGCTTTCGACCTTGGCTCTCTTTTGCAGGGGACGACCCCCTGACCTAGTGAGATAACGCCTCGCCGGAGGATTCTGTGGTGCGGGCTTCGCCAGAGGTGAAGCAGCTTCTGGCCGCGGAGGTTCAGAGGTGGGGCCTTGAACAGGCGCCTCTCGCGGGACTCGTTTGCGGCTAGAAGGAGAGGATGATTTGGCTCCTCTGGTTCGCGCCATATCGGACTGACGAAATTTGGCCGGAAGTGATGACCGGAGGTTCGCACGTCGTCGGGCTTGGGCAAGGGAATGAACAGACGGTTGCTATGGCGTTTTCTCTTCCTGAAACCGTTTCGTAACTCAAATGACCGGTTTTTATATATAAAAAACTGGTTTTTAAAGGTCATTTTGATTTTCGTAGAAGAAGGTCGATTTCGCAGCAAAAGGGGGGTTTTCACAGAAAAAAACTATTTTCGTAGCCCATTTCGCAGCTGCAAAATGGGGGTCACTGTGCTGCGAAGTGGCACTCGTGTGCCAAAATTGGTTTCGCAGCTATGAACACCCTGCGGAATGGAGCTTTGACTGCGAAATTGGGAATTTTCATGCTTTGGAGCTTCGCAGCCGTTTCGCAATTGCGAAATGGGGGTTCCTGTGCTGCGAAGTGGCACTCGTGTGCCAAACTTGGTTTCGCAACTGCGAAAATTTTCGCAGAGGAGTCAATTGAGTTGCGAAATGATTTCGCAAAGGACGACCGTTTTCGCAGAGATACGTTGATTCCGCAACGACTTCTTTTAGGTTGCGAAACGGTTTCACAGCGAAGTGCTAATTTCGCAGAGGATTCTCTTAGGTTGCGAAATCTCGCAGACCCCTGTTTTTGCCCTTTTCTCGCTCTGAAAGACTTCCTTTCAATATCTTTGCATTTTCTCCTACCTGAGATCATTCAAAAAGACTAAATTACATGTAAATATACAATTTAAGATAAAAAATTAAAATCAAAAGTATGGATAAAACTTTGAAATTTACAAAAAATTTTGGACTTTAGTGAAACCAAGTCCATCAAACCCTTATTTGCTTAGGCTTTTTGTGGCTCAAGGAGGTTGATTTCCTCCTTTTCTGGTTTGAATGGCTCCATGAATGGCTTGAGACGATGGCCATTGACTTTGAAGGTTTGATTGCCTTTGGGATTGAATACTTCCACCACTCCATTGGGATGCACTTCACGAATTATGAAAGGACCCGTCCACCTGGATTTCAATTTTCCTGGAAAAAGATGAAGTTTAGAGTCATAAAGCAAGACTCTTTGTCCCTTGGTAAAATTCTTCCGATTTACCAACTGATCATGCCATTTCTTCAACCTCGCTTTTGCAATTTTTGAATTGAGGTAAGCATCATTCCTCATTTCATCCAATTCATTCAAATCCAAACATCTCTTTAACCCAGTTCTTGTCAAATCCATGTTGAGCTTCTTGATTGCCCACCATGCTTTATATTCAATCTCCATTGGGAGATGGCACGCTTTGCCATAAACAAGGCGATACGGAGACATTCCAAGAATGGTCTTATAAGCAGTCCTATAAGCCCATAATGAATCCAGGAGCTTAATAGACCAATCCTTCATATTCACATTCACCACCTTCATCAGTATATTCTTGATTTCTCGATTGTCTAACTCAACTTGGCCACTTGTTTGAGGGTGATAGGGTGTAGTTATCTTGTGCTTGACCCCATATTTGGCTAGAAGAGTCTCAAAAGGCTTGTTGAAAAAGTGGGTTCCTCCATCACTGATAATGGCCTTAGGCACTCCAAATCTTGAAAAGATGTTCTCCTTGAGAAATTTGAGAACCACCTTATGATCATTGCTCCTACATGGGATTGCTTCTACCCACTTAGAGACGTAATCCACTCCCACCAAAATGTAGGAATGTCCAAATGACATTGGAAATGGTCCCATGAAGTCTATCCCCCGAACATCAAAGACATCCACTATCAAGATGGGTTCAAGGGCATCATATTTCGGCGTGTTAGCTTCCCTAGCCTTTAACACCGATCACATCCCTTGCACATAGAGTGGGCATCCTTGAAAAGAGAGGGCCACCAAAAACCTGATTGAATCACTCTTATGGCTGTTTTCTGGGAAGCAAAATGACCCCCACATGCACTATCATGACAATGGGATAGAATCCCTGATTGCTCTTGTTCAGGAACACATTTCCTTATGATTTGATCAGCACAATATTTGAAGAGAAAAGGTTCCTCCCAATAATAGGCATGGATCTTAGGAAAGAAATGCTTCTTATCTTGGGCACTCCACTCACTTGGAACTTCTCCAGTAACCAAGTAATTTGCTATATGAGAATACCATGGAGCTACCTCTATTGACATGAGAGACTCCTCAGGGAAGTCATCATTGATAGGTAGACCATGTGAGTCATGTGCTATCACAAGTCTTGACAAGTGGTCAGCTACCATATTTTCAACTCTCTTTTTATCCCAGATTTGGAGATTGAATTCTTGAAGCAAAAGGATCCATCTTATCAATCTTGCCTTGGCATCTTGCTTGGTTAGCAAGTACTTCAAAGCAGAATGGTCAGTGAACACCACTATAACGGACCCTACCAAATAGGCACGAAACTTATCCAAGGCAAAAACTACTGCCAACAACTCCTTCTCAATAGTTGTGTAGTTCCTTTGAGCCTCATTCAAAGTTTTGCTTGCATAATAAATCACATAGGGCTTTCCATCTTCTCTCTGCCCCAAAATAGCCCCCATAGCAATATCACTTGCATCACACATTACCTCAAAAGGTAATTTCCAATTTGGGGCTCTCACTATTGGTGCAGTTGCGAGGAATTGCTTCAGTTCCTCAAAACTCTTCTGACATTTCTCATCCCACACAAACTTGGCATCCTTTACCAAGAGTTCACAAAGAGGTTTTGAAATTTTTGAGAAATCCTTAATGAACCTCCTAGGAATTGCCTAATTCCTTTAACATTTGTGGGAGGTGGCAACTTAACAATTAGCTCCACCTTTGCCTTATCTACCTCAATGCCATTCTTGGAGATTATATGTCCTAAGACAATTCCTTGTTGTACCATAAAATGACACTTCTCCCAATTTAGCACTAGGTCTTTCTCAATACATCTTTGGAGAACAGCTTCTAAATGCAACGAACACTCCTCATAAGAATCTCCATATACAGTGATGTCATCCATGACGACTTCCATGATGCGCTCCACCATATCACTGAAGATGCTTAGCATACATCTTTGGAAAGTTGCAAGTGCATTACATAGACCAAAGGGCATCCTCCTATAGGCAAAAGTACCAAAGGGGCAAGTGAAGGTTGTCTTTTCTTGATCTTCCAAATCAATCTCTATTTGGAAGTACCCTAAGTAACCATCCAAAAAACAATAGAAATGATGCTTTGAGACTCTCTCAAGGACTTGGTCCATGAAAGCAATGGGAAATGGTCCTTCCTAGTCACTGAATTCAACCTCCTGTAGTCTATACACACCCTCCATCCTAAGGTAAGATGTGTAAAGACTTCCTCCCCTTTCTCATTCTGGATCACAGTAATTCCAGATTTCTTTGGGACTACTTGGGTTGGGCTCACCCACAAGCTATCTGAAATGGGATATATGATCCCTGCTTGAAGTAGCTTCAGAACTTCACCCCTTACCACCTCTTGCATGTGAGGATTCAACCTCCTCTGGGGCTGCCTCACTGGTTTTGCATCTTCCTCCATGTAGATATGGTGGGTGCATACCAAAGGGCTAATCCCTTTCAGATCAGAAATTGTCCATCCAATGGCTTTTTTGCATTTTATGAGGACTCCCAAAAGACTATCCTCTTGATCACTCGTGAGAGTTGAAGAAACCACCACTGGACATTTCTCATTTTCCTCCAAATATGCATACTTCAAATCAACAGGAAGTGGCTTCAAAACAAGCTTTGGAGGGTCCTCCGTAGCAGCTCCTTGTGAGTCCTCCTTATTGAATAGTGGTAAGATCTCTTCCCGTCTCCTCCAAGGAGACATGATGGCTAGCACATCAGAGGGTTCAAGTAACCCTTCTTTTGGCACTCCAAGGCTTTCATTCAAGCTCTCTTCTAAATTCTTGTCACAATGCTCTACAACCAAAGTATTGATCAAGCATACCTCCTCAAATCCTTCTTCCTCTTCTGGGTGGAGATGCCTCTTGCATAGGCGGAATATGTTTAATTCCAAGGTCATGTTTCCAAATGTGAGCTACATCACCCCATTCCTACAGTTAATGATGGCATTGGAGGTAGCTAGGAAAGGTCTCCCAAGGATGATTGGCACATAATTTGCTTCCTTAACAGTGGGATCAGTATCAAGTACAACAAAATCCACGGGATAGTAGAATTTATCCACTTGAACTAGAACATCCTCTATCACCCCCCTTGGGATTTTGATTGACCTATCAGCTAAGGAGAGAGTGATGGTTATGGGCTTCAATCCTCTAAGTCACAGTTGCTTGTACAAAGAGTATGGGAGCAAATTCACACTTGCTCCCAAGTCTAGTAAAGCCTTCTCCACATGTGTCCCTCCAATGTTGACTGAAATGGTGGGACATCCCGGATCTTTGTACTTAACTGGAGACTTACACTGAATGATGGCACTTACTTGCTCAGTGAGGAATGCCTTCTTTGTCACATTTAACCCTCTCTTGACCGTGCACAAGTCCTTTAAAAATTTTGCATATGTGGGGACTTGCTTGATCATATCAAGTAAGGGTATATTCACCTTCACTTGTCTCAGAACTTCAAGAATTTCTGATGAATTCTTGATTTCCTTCTTTCCATGTAAAGCTTGAGGAAAAGGTGGAGGCATGTGTTTCTTCATCATATCCTCTTTAATCACTATCCTTGGCTCATCTTCAATGCTTGATTTAGATGCATTTTTCTTCCCACTCTTCTCCTCTTGGTTATTGCCCTCTTTAACCAAGGTTCTCTTTGACATGAGTTCTTCCTCTTGCCTCACCTTAGGCAAAGGTTGATCAACCTCCTTCCCACTCCTCAAAGTGATCACAGCTTTGACCTCCCTCAAATTTGAAGACTCCCCATTTTGGGTTTCAACTTCATGAACACCCTTTGGATTTTGGCTTGGTTGAGAAGGAAACTTTCCTTTCTCATTCACTGTGTTGAGGTTGGTAAGCCTAGAGATGGAGTATTGAATATTGTCTATCTTCTGAGATAGATCATTTTGCATCCCATCCATTCTCTTAATTTGAGAACTCTCAACATTCTCAATCTTTTGGTGCAATTGGGAGTTGATTGCCTTTTATTCCCCCACAAAGTCACCCATGACTTTACTTAGGTTCACAATGGCTTGCTCCACTGAAGAGGTTTGTTGAGGTGTTTGGGTTTGGGCTTGTGGTTGGTATGGAGGTGGCCTTGGTTTCCAAGAAAAATTTGGATGGTTTCTCCAGCTTGAATTATAGGTGTTTCCATAAGGTGCATTGTTGTTGGGCCTAAATTGCCCCACAACATTGGCTTGATCACATAACATCTCCCTCACAGCTGGGATGGTTGGGCACTCATCTACCACATGATCACATGATTGGCAAATGGTGCATGGCATAACATGGGCTTGTGTCTCGGAGATGGCTTGGACTTCATGCATTTTTTTCAACTCAAGTTCTTCCAACCTCCTTGCCATTGTTGCAACCTTAGCTTTCATGTCCATGTCTTCACTTAACATGTACATTCCAGCCTTTGGATTTACAGGAGCTTTCATCTTTCCCATTTCTCTTGAGTTGGGCTCATCCCATCCTCTTGATACCTCAGATACATAACTTAAAAAGTCCATGGCTTTTTCCGGATTCTTACTCATAAAATCTCCCCCACACATGGTTTCAAGAATTTGCTTCATGGAGGAAGACATCCCATCATAAAAATACCTCACCAAGAGCCATGATGAGGACAAGCATTGATGGCCTCCATATACCTTTCCCAACATTCATGGAACTTCTCGTTTTCCTTGGTAGAAAAGTTTGAGATTTGTCTCTTCAACCCATTGGTCCTATGGGTGGGGAAAAATTTCTTCAAAAATTTGGCCTGCAGATCAACCCAATTTCTTATGCTCCTTGGCCTTAAAGAGTTAAGCCATATTTTTGCCTTGTCCTTCAAAGTAAAAGGGAATAGCTTGAGTCTCATCAAGTCTATTGAAGCTCCTCCCTCTCTAAAAGTATTGCACACCTCCTCAAACTCCTTGATGTGGGCATATGGGTTCTCACTCTCCATTCCATGGAAATTTGGTAGAAGGGGCACAATATGGGGCCTTATAATCAGCTGCTCAAGAGGAGGCACGATGCATGAGGGTGCACTCATCCTTGGTGGGTGCATTCTATCCCTCATGGATAGATATGCATTTGGATTACCCCCTTGACTGTGTTGAGAATTCTGATCCTCTTGTGGAGGGTCCATGATGTTTACACAGATATCCAACTCTGTGTCTTGAGGATTCTCTATCCTTACCAGCCTTCCCTCTTGGTCCCGAATCCAATAGGGCATGCACAAGTTGCAACTTCCCTGAAAACAAAACAAAGACAACAAAAACAAAAGAAAGCTAGAAGAGAGTTAAGGTTAGAAAAATGAAAGTAAACTTAACAAAGGAAATTCTACAATTAAAAGAGAGGAAATGAAGTTAGTGAAAAAGGAATTCACCTAACTTGTGATGGAAATCACAAGTGTTCTCATAAGATCATATCACTACAAAGTGGCACCATCCCCAGCAACGGCGCCATTTGATTCATGCCCAGTTGAGTATTTTAATAAAAAATATTTATAAATCCTATGACCTTATACTGGCGTAGCAAAGCTACTATAGTATAGCAGTTCTAGGGTCGAACTCAGGGATGGGTTTTCACTCTACCAGTGATAGACTATAGATTAGAAATTGAGTCTGATGATTTCCTTTGTCATAAACTTAGAGTTTAAAAGAAAATAAAATTTGTTTTGAAAGTGATGTTTGGAACTAAACTAATATAGAACTAGGTAGAAATGAAAGAAAGAAAGTCTCCTGGAGCTAGAGGTTGCTAGGATCAAGTTCAGAATGCAAAGTGGGAAATTCCGGATTTTTCTTCTCGCATTGGGGACAACAACATAAAGGATGGTTGTTTCCCGAATCGGTATAGGTTTAACAATGAAGATTTAATCCATAAAAAGTTAATAGAAGTGGTAGTCAAGTTCCATTAATGGCTTTAGACTCTATGGGTCTTCACCTTGAGCCACTTTCCAATGGCTCGTACATGATAACTAATGGTCTGATATGGATCTAGAATAAGTATCCACAGAGACCTAAAGCTTACCGTGTATTGGCCATTCAAAGTGATTCAAAGGGATTTAAAGCAAAACTTTAGATTTAAAAGCCATTTATGAACTCCAACTACCTGTATTTAATGCACGAGAGTTTTCCAACTTTGCATCTGGACTTTTCACCTAGCTTCTCTTACTCCAAGAAACTAAAGGTTTAGCCTCTCATCCTCTGGGAAAACATCCTCAGAGGTTGTTTGGCTTCCAAGAAAAGGAAAATAGTAGAGAGAAAAAGAAAGCAAAAGAGATCTCTGTATTTCACTAAGTGTAAAATATACATAAGTAGGTCTCTTGGAGAAAGCTCCCCAAGAGTCCCTTTTTAGTGTTTACAAGAGAGTTTATATAGGAAGGTAATTTACCCTTCCTTGGATACTTCCTTGCTAAGGGAATTACATGAGTGGCTGAATACAAGGAGAAAATGGAAATTTAGACACAAAAATATCAGAAGAAAAGGAGTCGGCACAAATATCCCAGTTTCGCACGTTGCATGGTGATTTGCGAAAATTTCGCAAGTTGATTTCGCAACTTAGAATCCACTTTCGCATGTTGAGATCCAAGTTCACAAGTTTCAAAATCAACTTCGAATGCCTGGCTTCACCGCGACTATACCGCTGCCATCCACTTTAAATTTCGCACGTTGAAGTTCCAATTTCGCAAGGTGCGAAATTGTCCCTCAGCTTGATGCAGTTGTCTTCCAAAGGCCATATCTTCCTAATTTCAGCTCCAAATCATACACGGTTTGAAGAGTTGAATTCTTGACTTCCTGAGCTTTGAAATGGTATATAGAATATAGAAAATGGACTTCGGGAAGTGCTCCAAAAAGGTGAAGGAAGACAGCAGCTGTTGTCCTCTATTTTCTTCACTCTGTTTTCCTCTCTCCATTGATTTTTCCTTGCATACTTTGAACGATTAAGGCAAAGGACTATGAGGCTCCAAAGCTTGGTTTCTTCATGAATTTGAGCTTCCAAAAGCTTTTCCATGAACTATATACAGCTCTCCCTCATTCTTAAATTGCTTTGGTGAGCAAAAAGCTATCAAAAACACTAAAACTTAACACAATTTGATTAGAAACGATTGCAAGGGTCCTTAACATGCCAATTGAGTTAAAAGGTAATAATTACTACTCAAAGGTGTTTAAAAGAGCTAATTACAAGCCACAAAATAACATGTTTTAAGTAGTAATCAGTATCAAGGGGATGAGATGAACCTTATAAAGGAGAAGTGGGAAAGATGAAGTCTCAACCGAATGCCTTTCATGTTAAGGCTGGGATGTACACCTTGAATGAAGAAGTTAATATGAAAGCAAAACTTGCAGCTATGACAAGAAGATTGGAGGAGCTAGAACTGAAAAAGATGCATGAAGTGCAAGCTGTTGCTGAAACACCAGTGCAAGTAAAGCCATGTTCTATTTGTCAATCTTATGAACACTTGATGGAGGAGTGCCCTACAATTCCAGTTGCTAGAGAAATGTTTGGAGATCAAGCAAATGTCATTGGACAATTCAAGCCCAATAGCAATTCTTTGTATGGAAATACTTACAACTCAAGTTGGAGGAACCATCCAAATTTTTCATGGAAGCCAAGAGCACCTCAGTACCAACAGTCGGCTCAACCATCTCAACAAGCATCAAGTCTTGAACAAGCAATAGTGAATCTCAGCAGGGTTGTGGTAGATTTTGTTGGAGACCAAAAATCCATCAATGCTCAACTCAGTCAAAAGATTGACAGTGTAGAGAATACTTTGAATAAAAGGATGGATGGGATACAAAATGATTTATCTCAGAAGATAGATAATCTCCAATACTCAATCTCAAGGCTCACTAATTTGAACACAGTGCAAGAGAAGGGTAGATTTCCTTCTCAACCTCACCAAAACCCCAAGGGTATCCATGAAGTGGAAACTCATGAGGGAGAATCTTCACAGGTGAGAGATGTCAAAGCCTTGATCACTCTAAGGAGTGGTAAAAAGGTTGAGTTGCCAACACCCAAGCCACATGTTGAAGAGGAAGTAGAAGAAGAGACAAAGAAGAGGGAGGAAATCAAAGGAAAGAAGAAAGATATTAGTGAAGAGAAAGAGCACCATGATTCAACAGTGAATGCAAATCCGGAGAAAGAGCTTATTAAGGAAGAAATGATGAAGAAATACATATCTCCACCTTTTCCTCAAGGCATGGGAAAAAGAGGATAAAAAATGCATCAGAAATCCTTGAAGTATTGAGACAAGTGAAAGTCAATATTCCATTACTGGATATGATTAAACAAGTTCCAACATATGCAAAATTCCTAAAGGACTTGTGTACTATCAAAAGAGGGTTGAATGTGAACAAGAAAGCCTTCTTGATTGAGCAAGTAAGTGCCATCATACAATGCAAGTCTCCTTTGAAGTACAAAGATTTGGGATGTCCTATCATTTCAGTCATGATTTGGGGAAAGGTAGTGGAGAAAGCTTTGTTAGACTTGGGAGCATGTGTGAATTTGCTACCATACTTTGTCTACAAGCAATTGGGACTTGGTGAATTGAAGCCAACATCAATCATTCTATCTTTAGCTGATAGATCAGTGAAAATTCCAAGGGGGATAATTGAAGATGTCTTAGTTCAAGTTGATAATTTCTACTATCCAGTAGATTTTGTTGTTCTTGATACTGATCCCTTTGTTAAGGAAGCTAATTATGTTCCAATCATCCTTGGAAGACCATTCCTTGCTACCTCAAATGCAATCATCAATTGTAGGAATGGACTTATGCAACTCACTTTTGGCAACATGACACTTGAGCTCAATAACTTTTATATGTCCAAAAAGCTAATCACTCCGAAAGAAGAAGAAGGTCGAGAAGAGGTATGCATTATTGACACTCTAGTGGAGGAGCACTGTAATCAGAATATGCAAGACAAGTTGAATGAAAGTCTTGGGATCTTGAAGAAGGGTTGTTTGAACCCGCTGATGTGCTTGCTACTCTACAAGGTTGGAGGAGGAAAGAAGAGATTCTACCATTGTTCAATAAAGAGGAGGCACACGAAGTTGTTAAGGAGGAGATCCCAAAGCTCAATTTGAAACCTCTGCCCATGGAGTTGAAATACATGTACTTAGAAGAAAATAACCAATGCCCTGTTGTTATATCTTCATCTCTTACTACTCATCAGGAGATTTCTCTACTTGAAGTTCTTAAGAGGTGTAAGAAAGCAATAGGATGGAAAATATCTAACTTGAAAGACATTAGTCCTTTGGTTTGTACGCATCATATATATATGGAGGAAGAAGCTAAACCAATTCGTCAACCTTAAGAAGATTGAATCCTCATTTACAAGAAGTGGTGCGAGCTGAGGTGCTAGAGTTACTTCAAGCGGGTATTATTTATCCCATATCTGACAGCCCTTAGGTGAGTCCTACTCAAGTGGTACCAAAGAAGTTAAGGATTACTGTGGTTCAAAATGAAAATGGAGAAGAAATTGCTATCCTAATGCATGGTGATATAAGTTATAAATTTTGTTGAATACTCTCAATTAAAGAGCACCAGTTGGACATGAATTAGCTGAGACACCAATTGGGAATGAATCATATATACTGGGATTAATTGTATTACTTGTTCTCTTCTTGTACTTACATGAAATGAAGTAATACAAATCTATCACTTTTTTATCACTCTTAGCATTATTTTATTCTCATTCCTCTACTCATATCTTTTATTGTTTTTGAAACATGTGGTTTCTCCAATCAATACTCGAAATTGATATCACTTAGGAGGTACCACTTCTTCCCTATAATCTCAATCGCTAATGCCACATTAAGGACAATGTTCAGCTTGGCTGGGGGGAGAGTTGAGGAATGAAGTTTTTTTTATTTATGCTAAGTTATTTTTGGTAATTTAGTTGATTTTTGTTTAATTTAAAATTTTTTTAAAAAGTTTTTTATTCTACTCTCCATGGTTATTAAGGAAAGATTTTCAAATTGAAATGGGAGAAATTGAATTTTTGTTTTTCACTTGACTTAGAGTTTGTATTATGCTTACTAAAGTTGATGAATTATTGAAGCTTTTATTGAATTCAAGTTTAGTTCTTCCACTTTAAGTTATTCACACACTGTGCACAATAGATTCCAATTATAAGATGAAAAACTATTTCCCTCTTGACTTAGGAAAATTTAGACTTGGTACCTTTGACCTTATTTTAATAGTGTTGGGACACCTTATAAAAGGCCAATGAGCCTTTGAAAAAGAAAAGAAAAGAAAAGAAAGAGAAAAATGTTTGCTTGCCTTGAAACCCGAGCAAGGTCTGAGGGGTATATGGTGAAAATCTTTAAAGTCTGGTGCCCTAAGCCTTCATTGGTTGGGAGTCACCGACCTCAATGCTCGTTACAAGGGTGAAAAGGTGGAGTTTAACATACTGTAGGTGCTTGGGTATTAAAATTCATTCTCAAAAGTCCGGGGTAAAATCCAAGGAGTTAGTGGTTGAAAGATCCTTAAAGCTTGATGCCCTAAACCTTGATTGGTTGGGAGTCATCGATGGACCACCGTTACATGGACAATTTAGAAAAGAATACCCTTAAGCTTTGTACTCCTACAATGAAAAAAAAATTGTGAAACAAAAGGGTGCGTTCTTAGCCAATTAAATTTGGTCAGTTTGCTAAGTGTTGAAAAAGAACTAGGTTGGAGGGAGAGATTAGTTTAGCATTTCGAAAGCTATCAACTAACACTTAGATTTTAGTGGAAGAGTAAGGTTTGGTCCTTTGGAAGTAGAAATGATTTTAAAGCTTCAATTTGCATAATGCCTTCTCTTTATGAATTGTGATTAGCAAAGTTTTTGATAACTCTTGTTGAAATTTGAGTTTATATTTCTTTAATGTTTCACGTGAGAGTTTGATCATCATGCCACTTAAAATTTTTTTAAGTGATAAGCATGATCTTGTAAAGTATATTACTTTTTAGTTACTTTTTCTCTCCTTTATTGCTAAGGGACTAGCAATATGTCGGTTGGGGGGAGTGATTACTACTCAAAAAGTGCTATTTGATAGCTTGTAATTAACTCTTTTAAACACTTTTGAGTAGTAGTTATTACCTTTTAACCCAATTAACATATTAAGGACCTTTGCAATAATTTCTAATCAAATTGTGTAAGTTTTGGTGTTTTGTTAGTAATTTGATCACCAAAACAATTCAAGATTGAGGAGAGTTCTTTGGAATCCATGGAAAAGTAATGGAAATCTCAGAAACATGAAGAACCGAAGCTTTGAAGCTTTAGAGTCCTTTGCCATAAGCAAATCATGAATGAAAAGAGGGAAAGCAAAGAGAGAAATCTACCATGAAGCATTCAAAAGGACAGTCACTGTCAGCCACTTTTGGAGCACTTATTGGAGCTCAAATTATCCATACTATATGTCATTTCAAATCTCAGGAAGTCAGTAATCCAACGCTTCAAACGGTGCACGATTCGGAGTTGAAATGAAGGAGTTAGAGCCATTGGAAGCCGATCACAGCAAGTTGAAGGCCAATTTCGCGGGCTGCGAAATCACAAGAGGATGGTTGCGAAATAGTGTCCTTCATGCTGGGAAATTTCGCAGCCATCTTGCACGGCCGCGAAATTCTCCTAAGTGCTTCCCGATATTTGCGACCGACATTTTTAGATTTTTTTTGCTTCATATATTTGATGTCTAAATCCCCATTCTCTCCTTGTAATCCACCTATCATAGGATTCTTTAGTCTTTAAGCAAGAACAAAGGGTAAATAGCCTCATATATATTGTTTGTAATTTCCATTACAGTAAGATGTCGGGGAGCTTGTTCTCACAAACATCATTTGTATAGTTTTGAAAGGAAGTAAAATACAGAGTCTTTGCTCTGCCTTACTTTCTCATTTTGATTGTATATTATATTGAATTTTTCTTACTAGCCAAACAAGCTCTGAGGATGTTTTCTCAGAGAATGAGTGGCTAGGCTTTTATAGTTCCTTGGAGCTAAGGTTGTCGAGTAAGGCCCCAAATGCAAGAATTGGTAGTTTTGTTGTTTCAGCCATTAATGAAGAGAAAGTGTGACCCTTTAATGATTTCTATGTTTTTAGTTAACTTAAAACACCTTCAATTCACCTAAGCCAACACTTGGTAAGGCAAGTGATCTCCGTCCATGGAGATGCACTAGTTTATCTCTTGCGAGCTTTTGGGAGGTGACTTAAAGGTAGGATTTTCTAGAATTGCCAACACTTGGTAAGCTTTTGGACTATAAGGAGACATCCATTAGTTATCTCTTGCGAGCTTGAGAAGGGAAGTCCAAGGTTAATGATCACCTTGAATGGCAAATGCTAGGTGAGAGGCACGAGCCATTGCAAGTTGCATCAGTGAGAGGAAATTAGTGTTGAAATCCATTAAAATGAAACATCTGTACAACACCGGTTAAAGAATTAACTATATGTTAATTCTCTAATGCAAGGAAAAGATTCAAGTGATCGGAGCCCTGTTTTTGCATGAGGAGCCTCCCCTGTGAACCTATAACTCCAAGGAATGCTTTTCTTCATAAGTAATTCTCATTACTTTCTTTTTAGTTAGCTTAAAAAATCCTTTTTCAATCAAAGTTTATGTTTTCTTCTTAAGCTAACCTTGAAATGAAAAAGCGGGCGTGCTGGTTAATGATCACCTTGAATGGAAAATGCTAGGTGAGAGGCACGAGCCATTGCAAGTTGCATCAGTGAGAGGGAATTAGTGCTGAAATCCATTAAAGGGAAACATCTGTACAACACCGGTTAGAGAATTAACTATATGTTAATTCTCTAATGCGAGGAAAAGATTCAAGTGACCAGAGCCTTTTTTTTTGCATGAGGAGCCTCCCCTGTGAACCTAAAACTCCAAGGAATGCTTTCCTTCATAAGTAATTTCCATTACTTTCTTTTGAGTTAGCTTAAAACAAATCATTTTTCAACCAAAGTTTAAGTCTTCTTCTTAAGCTAACCTTGAAATGAAAAAGCACCAATTCAACTTTGAATTGGTATCAGTTGTAAGTTGAAAACCCTTCCCAATGAATGATCCTAGATCCACTATGCTATATTAGCTAAGGCTATCCTAATGCATGGTGATATAGGTTATAAATTTTGTTGATTACTCCCTTCTGAGGACCACAATCAAGGAACACCAGCTGGACACGAATCAAATGGCACCATTGTTAGGGACCATTGAAAGGACATGAATCAGCCGATACACCAATTGGGAATGAATCACTATGAATAACTCAGGGTTGTTGATAACATGAAAGATTTCAGGTCATGAGCTCAGGGCTCTTAATGTTATGAATAGCTGAAGGCTATGGATGACATGAGCTACTCTGGGTGGTGATCTCAGGGCTCTAAATGCTATGAATAGCTCAAGGATATGGATGATATGAGCTCCTCTGGGTTATGAGCTCAAGGCTCTAGGTGCTATGAACAACTTTGGGATGTGGTTGACATGAACAACTCCGGGTCATGAGCTTAAGGATTTAAATGGTATGAACATCTCAAGGCTATAGATGACATGAACGAGTTTGGGTCATCAACTCAAGTCCATAGATGCAATGAAAATTTCTAGGTTGTGGTTGACATATAAGACTCTGGGTCATAAGCTCAGGGATTTAGATGATATGAAAAACTTTGGGTTGTGGTTAGCATGAACGACTCCTAGTTGTGAGAGTAGGGCTTCAAATGCTAATAATAGCTCAAGGTTGTCAATGACATGAGCGACTCTAGGTCACAAGCTCAGGGCTTTAGATGCTCTTAACAACTCTGGGTTGTGGTTGACATGAATGAATCTGGTCTGGGAGCTCAAGGCTCTAGATTCTATAAACAACTCAAGGCGAATGATGACTTGAAAAACTCTAGGTTGTGAGCTCAAGGCTCTAAATTCTATGAACAACTTATTGTTGTGGATGATATCAAAGACTGGGTTGTGAGCACAGGACCCTAGATGTAATGAACAACTCTGGGTTGTTGATGACATGAGCCACTCTTGGTCTTGTGCTCAAGCCTTTAGAGGCTATGAATAACTCAAGATTGTGGTCAACATAAACGACTCTAGGTTGTAAGGTCAGGTCTGTAGATGTTATGAACAGCTCGAAGCTATCGATGACATGAAAAACTCCGAGTCGTGAGCTCAGTGCACTAGATTCTATTAATAATCAAGGTTGTGCATGACATGAAGGAATATAGGTCATGAGCTCAGGGCCCTAAATGTAATGAACAACTCTGGGTTATGGTTGACATGAAAGATTCTTGGTCATGAGATCAAGGCTCTAGATGCTATGAACAGCTTAAGGACGTGGATTACATAAGCCACTCTAGGTCTTGAGCTCAGGGTTGTAGATGCTATGAATAGCTTAGGCCTATGTTTGACATTAACAACTTCAGGTTCGTAGCTTATTGCTTTAGATGCTATCAACAACTCAGGGTCATCGATGACATGAACCACTCTTGGGCATGAGCTCAAGGCTTTAGATGCTACAAACAACTCTAGGTTGTGGTTGAGATGAACAACTTCGAGTTATGCTAGACATGAACAACTCTAGGTCATGAGCTTAGGGCTCTTGATGCTATGAACAACTTAGGGCTGTTAATGACATGAAAGACTTTAGGTCATGAGCTCAGGACTCTTAATGTTATGAATAGTTGAAGGCTATGGATGACATGAGCTACTCTAACTAGTGATCTCAAGGCTCTAAATGCTATGAATAGCTCAAGGATATGGATGGCATGAGCTCCTCTAAGTCATGAGCTCAAGGCTCTTGGTGCTATGAACAACTTTGGGATGTGGTTGACATGAACGACTCTAGGTCGTGGGCTCAAGGGTTTAAATGCTATGACCATCTCAAGGCTATGGATGACATGAACGAATTTGGGTCATCAACTCAAGGCCCTAGATGCAATGAAAAGTTCTAGGTTGTGGTTAACATATAAGACTCTGGTTTGTGAGCTCAAGGATTTAGATGATATAAAAAACTTTGGGTTGTGGTTAACATGAACGACTCTGGGTTGTGAGCATAGGGCTTGAGATGCTAAGAATAGCTCAGGGCTACCAATGACATGAGTGACTCTAGGTCGCAAGCTCAAGGCTTTAGATGCTCTTAACAACTTTGGGTTGTGGCTGACATGAATGACTCTGGGTCGTGAGCTCAAGGCTCTAGATTCTATGAATAGCTCAAGGCTAATGATGACATGAAAGACTCTAGGTCGTGAGCTCAAGGCTCTAAATTCTATGAACAACTTATTGTTGTGGATGATATGAATGAGTGGGTTGTGAGCACAGGGCCCTATATGTAATGAACAACTCTGGGTTACACTTGACATGAAAAACACTGGTCATGAGCTCAAAGTTCTAGACGCTTTGAACAACTTAGGGTTATGGGTGACACGAGTCACTTTGGGTCTTGAGCTCAAGGCTCTAAATGCTATGAATAGCTTTAAGCTATGGCTGACATGAATGACCCTAGGTCATGAGTTGAGGACTTTAGATGCTATGAGCAACTTAGAGTTATTGATGACATGAGCCTCTCTGGGTCATGAGCTGAGGGCTTTAGATGCTATGAACACCTCCGGGTTGAGGTTTACATGAAAAACTCTAGATCGTGAGCTAAGGGTTATGAATAGCTCAAGGCTATCAATAACATGAAAGACTCTAAGTCATGAGCTCAAGGCATTATATTCCATGAACAACTCAAGTTTATCGATGACATGAAAGACTCTTAGTTGTGAGATCAAGGGTCTAGATTCTATGAATAGCTTAGTGTTGTGGAAGATATGAATGACACTGGGTCATAAGCTCAGGGCCCTAGATGCAATGAAAAATGTTGGGTTGTGGTTGACATGAAAGACTTTGGGTCATGAGCTCACAGCTCTAGATGCTATGAACAACTCAAAGCAATGGATGACTTGAGCCACTCTTTGTCTTGATCTCACAACTCTAGATGCTGTGAACGGTTCTAGGTTGTGGTTGACATGAATGAATCCAAGTCATGAGCTTAGGGATTTAGATGCTATGAACAACTTAGGGCTATCAATGACATGAAAGACTTTGGGTCATGAGCTTTGGACTCTAGATTTTGTGAGTAACTCAGAGTAGTGGATAAAGTGAACAACTTTGAGTCATGAGCTCAGGTACCTAGATGCAATGAACAGCTCTAGGCAGTGGTTGACATGAAAGTCTTTGGGTTGTGAGCTCCAGGCTTTAGATGTTATGAATAGCTCTGTGTTGTGGACAACATGAGCCACTTTATATCTTGAGCTCAAAGCTTTAGATGCTATGAGCAACTCTAGGTCGTGGCTAACATGATCAACTTTGGGTCATCAGCTCAAGCCTTTAAATGTTATTAATAGCTTAGGTTGTTGATGACATGAGCTATACTATGTCATGACCTGAGAGCTCTAGATGCTATGAACAAATTTGGGATGTGGTTGACATGAATGACTATGGGTCATGTGCTCAATGCTCTTTATGCTATGAACAGCTCAGGGCTATCGATGATATGAAGGACTATGGGTCGTGAGCTCAGGGCTCTTAATCCTATGAATAACTTAGGGCTGTGGATAACAGGAGCTACTCTAAGTCATGAGCTCATGTCTCTAAATGCTATGAACAACTAAGGTTTGTAGAGGATATGAGCTTCTCTTAGTCGTGAGCTTAGGGCTTTAGATGCTATAAACAACTTTAGGCTATGGTTAATGAGAACAACTCTAGGTCGTCAACTCAAAGCTATAGATGCTATGAACAACTCAGGGCTATGGATGACATGAGCTACTTTGGGTCATAAGCTGAGTCCTCTAGATGTGATGAATAGCTCTAGTCAACGGTTGACGTGAACGACTCTAGGTCATGAGCTCAAGGCTCTAGGTGCTTTGAACAGTTTAAGGTTATGTTTGACATCAATAACCCGAGGTCATGAGCTTAGCGCATTAGATGCTATAAATAACTCAAGGTTAGAGTTGATATGAATGACTCCGGGTTTTGAGTTGAGGGCTCTAGATGCTATGGACCACTCAGGGTTGTAGATGACATGAACAAATCTAGGTCATGACCTCAGGGCTCTACATATTATGAAGAACGTGGGTCTGTGGTTAACATGAACAACTCTAGGTCCTGAGGTCAGGGCTCTAGATGCTATGAACAACTTATTCCTATTAATGACATGAACAACTCAGGGTTGTAGATGTTATGAACATGTGATTATTGTGTATGATATGAACGACTCAGGATCCCATGACCTTAGGCCTCTAGATACTATGAACAACTTAGGGTTAAGGATGATATGAATGATTCTTGGTCGTGAGCCTATGGCTTTAAATGCTAAGAAAAGCTAAGGGTGGTGGATGACGTGGAGGAATCCTAGTCGTGAGCTTAAGGCTCTATATGCCATGAACAACTCAGGGTTATGGTTGATAAGAATGAGTCTCAGTTGTGAGCTCAAGGCTCTAGATGCTATGAACAACTCAAGGTTGTGGGTGACATGAGCTACTTCGGGTCATGAACTTACGACCTTGGATGCTATGAAGAACTCAGGGTATTGGAAGATATAAACAAATCAAGATCCTATGGGCTTAGGCCTCTATATGCTATGAACAACTCAAGATTGTAGCTGATATGAACGATTCTTGGTCGTGATCCATGGCTCTAAATTCTATGAACAACATATTGCTATGGATGACATGAACGACTTCGGGTAGTGAGCTCAGGGCTCTAGATGATATGAATAACTCAAGGTTGTGGTTGACATGACCAACTTTAGGTCATAAGCTCAACATTCTAGATGCTATGAATAGCTTAGGGTTGTAGTTGACATGAATGACTCTAGGTCGTGAGCTCACGACTTTAAATGCTATGAATAGCTCAAGGTTGTGAATTATATGAGCTACTCTTGGTTGTGAACTCAAGCCTCTAGATGCTATGAACAGCTCAGGGTTGTGGATGTCATGAACAACTCTGGGTCATGAGCTCACAACTCTAGATGCTATGAACAAATCAAGGTTGTGGATGATATGAGCTACTCCAGGTCGTGAACTCAAGGCTTTGAATGCTATGAAATGCCCAAGACTATGGATGACATGAACGACTTTGGGTCATGAGCTTAGGGCTCTAAATGCTAGGAACAAAAGAGGATTGTGGATGATATGCACGTGTCTAAGTCGTGAGCTTAAGGATCTAGATGCTATGAAGAGCTTAGGGTTGTCGATGATATGAACGATTTTGGGTCATGAATAAAAGGCTCTAAGTGCTATGAATAGCACAAGGCTATGGATGAAATGAATGACTTTGGGTCATGAGCTCAGAGCTCTGAATGTTATGAATAACTTAAAGTTGTGGATGATATGAACGACTTGGGATCTTGTGAGCTCAGGTCTCTAGAAGCTATGAACTACTCAGGCTGAGGGTGATATGAACAATTCTTGGTCATGAGCCCATGACTCTAAATGCTATGAACAACTTAGACTTGTGGATGAAATGAACTACTTTACGTCTTGAGCACTGGTCTCAAGATGCTAGGAACAAATAAGGGTTGTAGATGATATGCATGATTCTATGTCGTAAGCTCAAAGCTTTAGATGTTTTGAACAACATAGGGTTGTAGATGATATGAACTATTCTAGGTTGTGAACTCAAGGATTTAGATGTTATGAGTAGCTCATGGTTATGGATGACATAAACGGTTTCAGGTGGTGAGCTCAAACCTCTAGATGCTATAAATATCTCAAGGCATTGGATGATATGAACAATTCTACATCATGTGCTTAAGCCTCTAAATTCTATGAATAACTTAGGATTATGGATAACATGAATGAATTAGGGTCATGAAAAGAGGGCTCTAGATGCTCTGAAGAGCTTAGGTCTGTGGTTGACATGAACGACTATGGGTCGTGAGCTCAGGGCTCTTAATGTTATGAATAACTCATGCCATTGGATGACATGAGCTACTTCGGGCCATTGGCTCATGGGTTTAGATGTTATGAATGACTCGGGGCTATGGATGATATGAACAAATTAGGATACTATGAGTTCAAGTCTGTAGATCATACGAATAGCTAAAGGCTATGAATCATATGAACGATTCTTGGTCCTAATCCCAAAGCTCAAAATGTTATGAATAGCTGAGGGCTATAGCTGACATGAAGAACTCAATGTCATGAGCTTAGGGTTCTATATGCAATGAACAATTCAGGGTTGTGGTTGACATTAACTATAATGGGTCGTGTGTTTAGGGCTCTAGATGTTATGAACAACTGAGGGTTATGGATGATATGAACGACTTTTGGTCATGAACACAAGGCTCTAAATACTATGAATAATTTAGGGTTTTGGTTCACATGAACATCTTTGAGTCTTAAGCTCGGGGTTGTGGATGCTATGAATAGATTAAGTTGATGACATGAACTTCGCTAGGTCATGAGCTCAGGTCTCTAGATACTATGTATAGCTCACGACGATGGATGATATGCACGATTCTAGGTTATAAGCTCAAGGATATAGATGATATTAACAACTCAGGGTTGTGGATGATATGAACAGTTTTAGGTCATGAACTTAAGGCTTTAGATGTTATGAACAGTTCAGGGTTATGGATGAAATGAACAACTACGGGTCATGAGTTAAGGGCTCGAGATGGTATGAATAACTAAGGGTTATGGATAACATTAATGACTCCGGGTTCTAAGCTTAGGGTTATAGATCCTATGAAGAGCTTATGGTTGTAGATGAGATGAATGACAATAAGTCATGAGCTAAGGGCATGAGATGCTATCAACAACTCAACTCTATGGTTGGCATGAACGACTATGGGTTATGAGCTGAGGGCTCTAGATGCTATGAGTAGCTTAGGGCTATGGATGACATGAATGACTCTGAGTCGTGAGCTTGAGGCTCTATATACTATGAAAAACTTAAGGTTGTGGCTGACATGAGCTACTCTATATCATGAGATTAGGGCTTTAGATTCTATGATTAGCTTAAGGTTGTTGAGCATATGAAAGACTCGGGATTCAGTGAGCTCAGGCCTCTAGATTCTATGACTAGCTCGGGGTTGTGGATGATATGAATGATTCTTGGTAATGAGCCCATGACCCTAAATGCTATGAATATCTCAGGGCAATGGATAACATGAATGACTTTGGGTTATAAGCTCAAAACTCTAGGTCGTGAGCTTAGGGCTCTAGATGTTATGAACAACTCAAGGTTATGGATGACATGAAAGACTCTGGTTCATGTGCTCAAGGCTATAAATCCTATGAACAACTTAGGGTTATGGATGACTTGAACAACATTGGATCATGAGCTTAGGGCTTGACATGATATCAACAGCTCAGGGCTATGGCTGACATGAACGACTACGAGTCTTGAGCAGAGGACTCTAGATGCCATAAACAACTTAGGGCTATTGATGACATGAATGACTCCAAGTCATCAGTTCAAGGCTTTATATACTATGAATAGCTCAAGGTTGTGGATGACATCAGCTACTCCATGTTTTGAGCTTAGGGCTTTGGATGCTATGATCAGTTGAAGGTTGGGGATGATAAGAATGACTCGAGATCCTATGAGCTCAGACCTCCAAATGTTATGACTAGCTTAGGGTTATGGATGATATGAGTGATTCTTGGTCTTGAGACCATGGCCCTAAAGGCTATGAATAGCTCAAGGCTATAAATGACATGAACGACTCTAGGTCATGAGCTCAAAGCTCTAGATGCTATGAATAACTCAGGGTTATAGTTGACATGAGCAACTCTGGGTCGTGAGCTTAAGGTTTTAGATGTTATGAATAGCTTAGGGTTGTGGATGACATGAACAATTCTGAGCTATCAATTGAAGGCTTTGGGTGCTTTAGCAAATCAGGGTTGTGGATAATAAGAATGACTCGAGATCTCGTTAGCTTAAGCCTCTAGATGCTATGAACAACTTAGGATTGAGGATGATATCAACAATTCTTAGTCGTGAGCCTATGGATTTAAATGCTATGAATAGCTTAACACTGTGGTACACATGATCGACTTCGGGTCGTGAGTGCAGTGCTATAGATGCTATGAACAAATTAAGATTATGGTTGATATGAACGACTCCAGGTCTTGAGCTCAAAGCTCTAGATGTTATGAACAACTCAAGACTATGGCTTACATGAACGATTCCAGGTCATGAGCTCAAGCCTCTAGATGCTATGAACAACTCAGGGATAAGAATGATATGAACTATTCTTGGCTATGAGCCTTTAGCTAAAGAAGCTATGAATATCTCAGGATTGTGCTTGACATGAATGAATCTGGGTCATAAGCTCAAGGCTCTAAATTATATGAACAACTCAGAACTATGGTTGACATGAACAACTCTAGGTCGTGAGTAGAGGCCGCTAGATGCTATGAAAAACATTGGGCTGAGGATGATATGAGTGATTCTAAGTCATGAGCCTATGGCTCTAGGTGCTATGAAAAGCTTAGGGCTGTAGTTGACATGAATAACTCTAGGTCATGAGCTCGGGGCTTTAGATCTTATAAATAACTCATGACATGGCTAAAATGAATGACTCTAGGTAGTGAGCTTAGGACTATAGATGTTATGAACAACTTTGGGCTGAGAATGATATGAACGATTCTAGGACGTGAGCCTATGGTATAAATGCTATGAATAGCTAAGGGTTGTAGATGACTTGAACAACATTAGGTCATGAGCTCAGGACTATAAATGCCATGAACATCTCAAGGTTGTGGTTGACAAGAATGAATATGGGTTGTGAGCTCAGGGCTTTAGATGCTATGAGCAACTTAAGGTTATAGATGACATGAAAGACTTTAGGTCGTGAGCTCAAGGCACTAAATTCTATGAACAACTCAGGGTTGTGGATGACATGAGCTACACCAGGTCTTCAGCTCAACGACGTGAATGCTATGAACGGCCCAGGGTTGTGGATGATATGAATGCCTCAAGATCCCATGAGCTTAGTAATCTAGATGCTATGAATAGCTCAGGGTTGTGGATGTTATGAACGATTCTTGGTTGTGGACCTATGACCCTAAATGCTATGAACAACTTAGGGATATGGTTGACATGAACTACTCTGGGTCATGAACTCGGGCCTTTAGATGCTATGAACAGTTAAAGGTTATGGTTGACATGAATGACTCTGGGTCATAAGCTCTAAGCTCTCGATGCTATGAATAGATTAATGTTGTAGATGATATGAACGACTCAGGATCCTATAAGCTAAGGCCTCTATATTGTATGAACAACTTAGGGTTGTGGATGGTATGAACGATTTTATATCATGATCTCGAGGATGTCAATGACCTAAACAAATCTGGGTTATGAGATCAGGGTTGTAGATACTATAAACAGGTCTGGGTTGTGGTTGACATGAATGACTCGAGGTCGTGAGCTTAAGGCTCTAAAAGTTATGAATAGTTGAGGGTTTTAGATGATATGAATGACTCGAGAACCTGTGTGCTCAAGGCTCTAGAGGCTATCCACAACTTAAGGTTATGGTTGACATAAACGACTCTAGGTTTTGAGCTCAAATCTCTAGATTTTGTGAACAACTCGAGGTTGTGGATGACATGAACGACTCAGGCTCATAAGCTCAAGGCTTTAGATACTATGATTAGCTCAGGGTTGTGGTTGACATGAATGACTCCACGATGTGAACTCATGGATCTAGAAGTTATAAATAACTCAGGGCTATGGATGATAAGAATTATTTTAGGTTGTGAGCTTAGGGTTCTAAATGTTATGAATAGCTCAGGGCTCTACATGACATGAACAACTTTGTGTCATGTGCTCAGGGCTCCAGTTTCTTTGAATAGCTCCTAGTTTTAGAGGACATGGATGACTCCGAGTCGTGAGCTCAATGTTCTAGTTGTTATGAAAAGCTTAGAATTATGGATAATATGAACAATTGTAGGTCGTGAGATCAAGGCTTTAGATGTTGTGAGCAGATCAGGACTATGGTTGACATGAATGGCTTTAGGTCATGAGCTATGAGCTTTAGATGCTATGAAAAGATTAGCATTGTTGATGACATGAACAACTCTAGGTCATGAGCTCAGGGCCTCCGATGCTATAAGCAACTTAGGGTTATGGTTCAAATGAATGACTCTAGGTCTTGAGCTCAGAGCTCTAGATAACATGAACAACTTAGAGCTATGGTTGAGAGCAAAAACTCTAGGTCATGAGCTTAGGGCTCTAGATGCAATGAACAACTTAGGGTTATGGATGACACATGCTACTTTACATCGTTAGCTTAGGGCTCTTGCTGCTATGAATAGCTCAAGGGTGTGGATGATATAAATGATTCTTTGTCTTAGGCCCATAGCTCTAAATGCTATGAATAGCTTAGGGTTTTAGATCTTACATACAACTCAGAGCTCTAGTTGTAATGAATAGCTCAAGGTTGTTGTTTACATGAACAACTCCGGGTCATGAGCTCAGGGTTGTAGATGTTATGAATAGCTCAAGGTTGTGGATGAAATCAACGACTTCAGGTAGTGAGCTTAGGTCTCTAGATGCTATGAACAACTATTGGCCATGAGCTTAAGGTGCTAGATTCTAGGAACCCCCCTCCCCCTCCCCTCCCCAAAAAAAAAAAGGTTGTAGATGTCATGAATGACTCTGGGTCATGAGCCCAAGGTTCTAGATGATATGAACAGCTTGGGGTCGTGGTTGACATGATAAACTCCAGGTCGTCAGCTCAGGGCTCTAGATATTATGAAATACTCGAGGTTGTGGATGACATGAATGACTCAAGGTCGTGAGCTCAGGACTCTAGATCCGACGTACAACTCAGGGATGTCATTGACATAAACGACTCCCAATCATGAGCTTATAGTTGTAGAACCTAAGAATAGCTTAGGGCTATTGATGAAATGAATGACTCTGGGTCATGACCTCAAGGCTCTAAATGCTATGAAAAACTCAAGGTCGTGGATGACATGAACGACTCTAGGTCATCAACTAAGAGCTCTTTATGGTATGAACAACTCAGGGTTCTAGTTGATATGAACAACTCTGTGTCGTGAGTTAAGGGCTCTAAATGCTATGAACAACTCAGGGTTGTAGATTAGATGAACGACACTGAGTCATTAGCTTAGGGCTTTAGATGCTATAAACATCTTTAGGTTATGGTTGACATGAATGACTATGGTTCATGAGCTAAGGGATCTAGATGCTATGAACAACCTAAGAGTGTGGTTGAAAGGAACGATTCTAGGTTGTGAGCTTAGGGCTCTCAATTCTATGAATAGCTCAAGGTTGCGAATGACATGAGCTACTCTCGATCATTAGCTCAGTGCTCTAGATGTTGTAAATAGGTAAAGGTTGTGGACGATCTGAAGGACTCGGGTTGCCATCTGCTTAGCCCTCCAGATGCTATGAACAGGTCAAGGGTGTAGTCGGTATGAGTGATTCTTGGTCATCATCCCATGGCTCTAAAGGCTATAGATGACATTAACAACTCCGGGTTATGAGCTTAAGGCTATGGTTGACATGAACGACTCCGGGTTCTGAGTTCACGACTATAGATGGTATGAACAACTCAATGCTATGGTTGACGTGAATGTCTTCGAGTCATGAGCTTAGGGCTTTATATGTTATGAAAATGCTAGGGCTATGGATGACATGAACGACTTTGAGTCGTGAGCTCAGGGGTGTGGTTTACATGATCAACTTGAGGTCGTGACCTTAGGGCTCTAGATGTTATTAAAAGTTTAGGGTTATAGATGACATGAATGACTCCAGGTCATGAGCTAAAGGTTCAAGAATTTATGAACAACTCAAGGTTATGGTTGACATGAACAACTCTAGGTCGTGGGCTTAAGACCCTATATGCTATTAACAACTTAAGGTTATGGATTATATGAGCTACTCCGGGTGGTAAGCTCAGGGAGATGGATGTTATTAATAGCTCATCGTTGTGGATGAATGAAGCACTCCAAATTCCATGAACTCATGGCTTTAGATGTTATCCCCACATAAGGGTTGTGGATGACATGAATGACTTCATGTTGTGAGCTTAAGCCTTTAGATTCATTAAACAACTCAAGGTTATGGATGACATGAATGACTCTCGGTCATGAGCCCAGGGTTCTAGATCCTACGTATAACTTAGGGTTTTGGTTGACATAAATGACTTCCGACATGAGCACACAGCTTTAAGACCTAAGACCAGCTCAGGGTTATTGATTCGACTCATGGTAGCTTAGCTTTAAAGGCGTATCAACAAAATTTATACCTTAAATGCTATTACTAAAGTAGCCAAGCTACTATAGCATAGTGGTTCTAGGATCGTTCACTGGGAAGGGTTTTCGCAAACACAAGTGATATTCAAATTAGGAAAATATGTGATTTTCTTATGGATGTTAGCTTTAAAAGAAGATGTAAATGTTTTAGAAAGATTTAAACTAATTTAAGCTAACATTAAAGTCTAAAATGAAAGGGTGTAAAAACAAGTTTCTCAAAGATAGGATAGCTATGCTCTAGCTCTTATGCAAATTGGAAATCTCAGGATAGGCTCCTCGTGTTGGGGTTGCAACTATGGTGATGCTTGCTTCCCGAACCGGTATGGATTTAGCAAATCAAGTTCTAATCCTTTAAAATGGCAAAACAGATGGTAGTGAATTTCATCAATGGTTATTCACCTTAGACTTCCTTTGAATGGCTCGTAAGAGATAACTAATGGTCTAAAGCCAAAAGCTTACCAAATATTGGCAACTCAAAGTCATTCCAGGTGATAAACTCGCCTTTCAATGACCATTGAAATTGGTTCTAACGGATTAATGTAAAACTTGGAATTGAAAACCTCACCTTCCAATAGCTCGTAGGAGATAACTAATGGATAGAAATCCAAAATCTTATCAAGTATTGGCCGTTGGAAGTTGTCCAAAGGAAATAAAAACCAAACTTTGCATTAATGAACCATTAATGAAAAACGACTACCTTACCTTCCGGGTGCGAGAAATTTCCATGGAATGCATCCAAGCCATCACATAACATCCATACTTTGAGAAACTTAAAAGGTTTTAGCCTCTCATCCTTGGGGATTTCATCCACCAAGGATGTTTGGCTACTAAGAAAATAGAAATGGGGAAGAACCGGAGAAGAGAGAAAAACAGAGCTTTATATATTTCTATATATTTTCTATATAATTCTATATTACATATGTTACAACGGATGCAAGGGAATATATATAGAGAAGTTTTTCCAACTTTCCTAGCTAAGAAATCTTATGATTCGTGGATTACAAGGAGAAGAATGGAAATTTATACAAAAATATCTAAAAGAAAAGATCTAAAGTGGAGTTGGCAGAAACAAGGGAAAATTCGCACCACACATGGGGTGTGCGAATGGTGTGCGAATTTCGAACAAGCCTGGAGCAGTTGTCTTCCGAAGGCCATATCTTCCTCGTTTCAGCTCCAAATCATACACGGTTTGAAGAGTTGGATTCTTGACTTCCTGAGCTTTGAAATGGTATATAGAATGTAGAAAATAGACTTCGGGAAGTGTTCCAAAAGTGCCAAAGAAGAATGCAGCTGCTGTCCTCTGTTTTCCTCTTTGCTTTCCTCTTCTCCATTGTTCTTTCCTTGCATACTTTGAACGACTTTGGCAAAGGGCTATGGAGCTTCAAAGCTTGGTTCTTCATGAATTTGAGCTTCCAAAAGCTTTGCCATGAACTATATACAGCTCTCCCTCATTCTTGGATTGCTTTGGTGTAGCTAAAAGCTTGCTTTAACTTGTCCAAGTAGCTCCTCCATCATTTGGCATGCTTGAATTGATTCATAAGCTGATATAAACATGTAAACTTGCCACAAAATGGTTAAAACCAATTACTAAGGACCTTAATGAATTAATTGGGTTAAATGAATATGATTACTACTGAAAGGTGCTTAAAACCATTATAATTAGGTCTACAAAATAGCATTTTTTGGTAGTAATCAGTTATGTATGACATGAACAACTTTAGGTTATTATCACAGGGCTTTAAATCCTATGAAAAGTCGAGGGTTGTGGATGACATGAATGACTCTAGGTCGTCAACTGAGGGCTCTACGTGCTATGAACAACTCAAGGTTGTGGTTGACATGAATGACTCTAGGCCTTGAGATGAGGGCTCTAGATGCTATGAATAGCTCATGGTAGTGGATGAGATGAACAACTCCGAGTTGTGAGTTAGGGCTCTAGATTCTATGAACATTTCTAGGATGTGGTTGACCTGAATGACTACAGGCCGTGTGCTCACAAATCTAGATGCTACGAATAACTTAGGGGTGTTATTAAAAGGAACGATTCTAGGTCGTGAGCTCAAGGCTCCTGATGGTATGAATAGCTCAGGACTGTAAATGATGTGAGCTACTCTCGATCGTTAGCTTAATGCTCTGGATGTTGTGAATAGCTCAGGGTTGTAGATGATCTGAACGACTCAGGATCCCATGTACTTAAGCCTCTAGATGATATGAATAGGTCAAGGGTGTAATTGGTATGAACAATTCTTAGTTGTGATCCTGTGGCTCTAAATACAATGAACAACTAAGGTTGTGGATGACATTGACAACTCTGGGTCGCGAGTTCAAGGCTTTAGATGCTATGACGAACTCAAGTATGTGGTTGACATGAACGGCTCCAGGTCCTAAGCTTAGGGTTATAGATGCTATAAACAACTCAATGCTATGGTTGACATGAATGTCTCCGAGTCGTGATCTTAGGGCTTTATATGCTATGAAAATGATAAGGCAGTGGATGAGATGAACAACTCCAGGTCATAAGCTCAGGGCTCTAAATGCTATGAATAGCTTAGGGTTGTGGTTGACCTAATCTAGTCGAGGTCATGAGCTTAAGGCTCTAGATGCTATTAAAAGCTCAGGGCTCTTGATGACATGAACGACTCCGAGTCATGAGCTCAAGGCTCTAGAATCTATGTACAGCTCATGGTTGTTGTTGACATGAACAACTCCGGGTTGTGGGCTCAAGGCTCTAGATTCTATGAACAATTTAAGGTTGTGTATGATATGAGCTACTTCGAGTTGTGAGCTTAGGGTGATGGATGCTATCAATAACTTAGCATTTTGGATGAAATGAACGACTCTAGATCCCATGAGCTCACTCCTCTAGATGTTATGCACACGTAAGAGTTGTGGATGATATGAATGATTTTACGTCATGAGCACAAGGATGTGGATGACATGAACGACTTCAGTTCATGAGCTTAGGGCCCTAGATATGTTGAACAACACAAGGTTGTGGTTGTCATGAATGACTCCTACACATGAGTTCAAGGCTCTAGATGTTATGTACAACTTAGGGCTGTGAAAGACATGAGCTACTCCGGGTCGTGAACTTAGGGCTTTGGATGCTATGATCAACTTCGCATTATGGATGATATGAATGAATTGAGATCTCCTGAGCTCAAGGCTCTATATACTATGAACAACTTAGGGCTACTGTTGACATGAATGACTACAGGTCGAGAGCTCAAAGCTCTAGATGCTACGAAAATCTATGGGTTCTAGATGACATGAACGGCTCCAACCCGTGAGTTGAGGGCTTTAGATGAGATGAACAACTCACAACTTTGGTTGAGATGAATGACTCCATGTCATGAACTTAGGGCTCTAGATGCTATGAACAACTCAGGGTTATTGAACATGGACGACTCTAAGTTCTAAGTTTAGGGCTCTAGATGCTATGAACAAGTGAGGGCTATAGATCACATGAACGACTTTGGGTCGTGAGCTCTGGCCTCTAAGTACTATGATTGGTTAAAGGCTATGGTTCACATGAACAACTCCAAGTTGTGTGCTTAAGGGCCTAGATGGTATCAATAGCTCAGGGTTGTGGATGACATAAACGACTTTGTGTTGTAAGCTTAGGGCTTAAGATGCTATGAATAGCTCAGCACTATGGATGACGTGAATGGCTCCAAGTTGTGAGCTCAGGGCTACATATGCTACCAAAATCTTAAGGTTGTGGATGACATGATTTACTTTAGGTCATCAGCAACTTCGGGTTTTGAGCTTAGGAATTTAGATGTTACAAACAACTCAAGGCAGTGGTCAATATGAATGAATCTAAGTCATGAGAGGAGGGGTCTAGAGGCTATGAAAAGCTCAAGGGTGTGGATGACATGAATGACTTGGGGTCGTGAGCTAAGGTATCTAGATGCTATGAATAACTTTGGGCTATGGATGACATGAATGACTCTGGGTCTTGAGATAAGGGTTTTTCATGCTATGAACAGTTCGGGGAGTTCGATGACATAGACAATTTCAAGTCATGGGCTTAGGACTCTAGATGCTATGAATAACTCAAGGCTCTCGATGACATGAATGACTCCAAGTCGTGAGTTTAGGACTCTACATGGTATGAAAAACTCAAGGTTGGGGATGACATGAATGATTTTGGGTCATGAGCTCAGGGCTTTAGATGTTGTGCATAGTGCAAGGTAATGGTTGACATGCACAACTCTGGGTCATTAGCTAAGCGCTTTAGATGCTATGCATAACTCACGCTTGTGGTTGACACGAATGACTCTAGGTCATCAGATTAAGGCTTTAGATGCTATGAACATATTAGTGTTGTGGATGACATGAATGACTCTAGGTCGTCAACTGAGGGCTCTACGTGCTATGAACAACTCAAGGTTGTGGTTGACATGAATGACTCTAGGCCTTGAGATGAGGGCTCTAGATGCTATGAATAGCTCATGGTAGTGGATGAGATGAACAACTCCGAGTTGTGAGTTAGGGCTCTAGATTCTATGAACATTTCTAGGATGTGGTTGACCTGAATGACTACAGGCCGTGTGCTCACAAATCTAGATGCTACGAATAACTTAGGGGTGTTATTAAAAGGAACGATTCTAGGTCGTGAGCTCAAGGCTCCTGATGGTATGAATAGCTCAGGACTGTAAATGATGTGAGCTACTCTCGATCGTTAGCTTAATGCTCTGGATGTTGTGAATAGCTCAGGGTTGTAGATGATCTGAACGACTCAGGATCCCATGTACTTAAGCCTCTAGATGATATGAATAGGTCAAGGGTGTAATTGGTATGAACAATTCTTAGTTGTGATCCTGTGGCTCTAAATACAATGAACAACTAAGGTTGTGGATGACATTGACAACTCTGGGTCGCGAGTTCAAGGCTTTAGATGCTATGACGAACTCAAGTATGTGGTTGACATGAACGGCTCCAGGTCCTAAGCTTAGGGTTATAGATGCTATAACAACTCAATGCTATGGTTGACATGAATGTCTCCGAGTCGTGATCTTAGGGCTTTATATGCTATGAAAATGATAAGGCAGTGGATGAGATGAACAACTCCAGGTCATAAGCTCAGGGCTCTAAATGCTATGAATAGCTTAGGGTTGTGGTTGACCTAATCTAGTCGAGGTCATGAGCTTAAGGCTCTAGATGCTATTAAAAGCTCAGGGCTCTTGATGACATGAACGACTCCGAGTCATGAGCTCAAGGCTCTAGAATCTATGTACAGCTCATGGTTGTTGTTGACATGAACAACTCCGGGTTGTGGGCTCAAGGCTCTAGATTCTATGAACAATTTAAGGTTGTGTATGATATGAGCTACTTCGAGTTGTGAGCTTAGGGTGATGGATGCTATCAATAACTTAGCATTTTGGATGAAATGAACGACTCTAGATCCCATGAGCTCACTCCTCTAGATGTTATGCACACGTAAGAGTTGTGGATGATATGAATGATTTTACGTCATGAGCACAAGGATGTGGATGACATGAACGACTTCAGTTCATGAGCTTAGGGCCCTAGATATGTTGAACAACACAAGGTTGTGGTTGTCATGAATGACTCCTACACATGAGTTCAAGGCTCTAGATGTTATGTACAACTTAGGGCTGTGAAAGACATGAGCTACTCCGGGTCGTGAACTTAGGGCTTTGGATGCTATGATCAACTTCGCATTATGGATGATATGAATGAATTGAGATCTCCTGAGCTCAAGGCTCTATATACTATGAACAACTTAGGGCTACTGTTGACATGAATGACTACAGGTCGAGAGCTCAAAGCTCTAGATGCTACGAAAATCTATGGGTTCTAGATGACATGAACGGCTCCAACCCGTGAGTTGAGGGCTTTAGATGAGATGAACAACTCACAACTTTGGTTGAGATGAATGACTCCATGTCATGAACTTAGGGCTCTAGATGCTATGAACAACTCAGGGTTATTGAACATGGACGACTCTAAGTTCTAAGTTTAGGGCTCTAGATGCTATGAACAAGTGAGGGCTATAGATCACATGAACGACTTTGGGTCGTGAGCTCTGGCCTCTAAGTACTATGATTGGTTAAAGGCTATGGTTCACATGAACAACTCCAAGTTGTGTGCTTAAGGGCCTAGATGGTATCAATAGCTCAGGGTTGTGGATGACATAAACGACTTTGTGTTGTAAGCTTAGGGCTTAAGATGCTATGAATAGCTCAGCACTATGGATGACGTGAATGGCTCCAAGTTGTGAGCTCAGGGCTACATATGCTACCAAAATCTTAAGGTTGTGGATGACATGATTTACTTTAGGTCATCAGCAACTTCGGGTTTTGAGCTTAGGAATTTAGATGTTACAAACAACTCAAGGCAGTGGTCAATATGAATGAATCTAAGTCATGAGAGGAGGGGTCTAGAGGCTATGAAAAGCTCAAGGGTGTGGATGACATGAATGACTTGGGGTCGTGAGCTAAGGTATCTAGATGCTATGAATAACTTTGGGCTATGGATGACATGAATGACTCTGGGTCTTGAGATAAGGGTTTTTCATGCTATGAACAGTTCGGGGAGTTCGATGACATAGACAATTTCAAGTCATGGGCTTAGGACTCTAGATGCTATGAATAACTCAAGGCTCTCGATGACATGAATGACTCCAAGTCGTGAGTTTAGGACTCTACATGGTATGAAAAACTCAAGGTTGGGGATGACATGAATGATTTTGGGTCATGAGCTCAGGGCTTTAGATGTTGTGCATAGTGCAAGGTAATGGTTGACATGCACAACTCTGGGTCATTAGCTAAGCGCTTTAGATGCTATGCATAACTCACGCTTGTGGTTGACACGAATGACTCTAGGTCATCAGATTAAGGCTTTAGATGCTATGAACATATTAGTGTTGTGGATGACATAAATTACTTTGTGTCATAAGCTTAAGGTTCTAAATATTATGAACAACTCAGGATTGTGGATGTCATGAAGGACTCCAAGCCGTGAATTGAAGTCTTTAGATGTTAGGAAAAGCTCAAGGTTGTGGATGATATGAATGACTCTAGGTCATGAGCTTAAGGCTTTTGACACAATGAACAACTTAAGGCAGTAGTCGACATGAATGACTTTGGTTCATCAACTTACAACTCTAGATACTATGAAAAGCTCAGGGCTATGGATGACATGAATGACTCTAGGTCATAAGATAAGGGCTCTAAATGTTCTAAACAACATAGGGTTGTGGATGACATGAACGACTCTAGGTCTTAAGCTTGGGGCTTTGGATGCTATCAATAGCTAAGGGTTATGAATGTGATAACTAAATTTAGATTGTGAGCCTAGGGCTCTAGATGCAATGAAAAACTTAGGGCTATGGATGCCATGAACGACTTTGGGTTGTGAGCTTAGGGCTTTAGATGGCATGAAAAGCTCAGGGTTGTAGATGATATGAACGACTCCTGGTCATGAGCTCAAGGCCTTAGATGTTATGAACAGCACATGGTAGTGGTTGACTTGTATGACTCCGAGTCATGTACTAAGCGCTCCAGATGCCATGAACAACTTATAATTGTGGTTGACATGAATGACTTTAAGTCATGAGATGAGGGTTCTAAATTCTATGAAAAACTTAGGGGTGTGCATGACATAATCAACTTGGGGTGGTGTGCTCAATGCTCTAGGTGCTATGAATAACTCACGACTATGGTTGACATGAACGACTCCTACATGTGAGCTCAAGGCTCTAGATGCTATGAGTAACTTAGGGTCATGGATGACATGAGCTACTCCAAGTAGTGAGCTTAGGGCTCAAGATGCTATGAACAACTTAGTGTTATGGATGATATGAACGACTGGGATCCCATGAACTCAAGGCTCTAGATGTGATGAACAGTTCAGGGTTCTGCTTTACATCAATGACAATTGATCGTGAACTCAAGGCTTTAGCTGCTAGAATAGCTCAGTACTGTAGATGACATGAATGACTCTAGGTTATGAGCTAAGGACTCTAGAAGCTATGAATAACTCATGGTTATGGTTAACATGAATAATATAGGGTCATGAAATTAAGGTTCGAGATGCTATGAATAGCTCAGGCGGTGTATGCTATGATCAACTTAGGATCATGAGCTCAGGGCTCTAGATGCTATGAACAAATCAAAGTTATGGTTGGAATAAATGACTTGGGGTCATGATCTTAGTGTTCTAGATGTTATGAATAGCTTAAGGTTGTGGTTGAGAGGAATGTCTCCAGGTTGTAAGCTTAGGGCTCTATATACTATGAATAACCCATGACTCTAGATGACATGAGCTACTCTCATCGTTAGCATAAGGCTCTAGATGCTATGAAAAGCTTTGGGTTTTTGATGATTAGAATGACTCGAGATCTCATTGACTTAGGTCTTTAGATGCTATGAATAGCTAGTGGGTGTGGATGATAAGAACGATTCGTGGTAGTGAGCCCATGGCTTTAAATGCTATGAACAATTGAGGGTTGTAGATGACATGAACGACTCCAGGTCATGGATCACATGAAAAACTCCAGGTCGTGAGCTAGGGCTTTAGATTCTATGAACAACTCAGGGTAGTGGTTGACATGATCGACTCTGGGTCATGAGCTCAAGGGTCTGAATGTTATGAACAACACAGGGTTATGGATGACATGAACGACTTTGACTCATGAGCTGAGGGCTTTAGTTGCTACAAACAGTTGAGGGTCATGGATGACATGAACGACTCTGAGTCATGTGATGAGGGCTCTAGATCCTATGAATAGATCAAGGCTATAGTGGACATAAACGACTCCATGTTGTGAGCTTAGGACACTAGATGCTATGAAAAGCTCATGGAAATGGATGAAATGGAGGACTCCGGATTGTGAGCTCAGGGCTGAGGATCACATCAATGATTCTTCGTCATGAGTCTATGAGTCTAAATGCTATGAACAACTTAGGGTTGTGGATGAAATTAAAGACTGAGTCCTGAGGTCAGGCCTTTAGATACTATTAAAAGCTCTGAGTTATGGATGACATGAACCACTCTGGGTCACGAGCTCAGGGATTTAGATACTATGAACAACTCAGAGCTATGGTTGATAAGAATGACTCTGAGTCATGAGGTCAAGACTCTCGGTGCTTTGAATAGCACAGGGTTATGGCAGATATGTGCTACTCCCGCTCATGAGTTTGAGGCTATGGATTTTATTAACAACTTAAAATTATGGATGATATGAACAACTTGAGATCCCTTGAGCTCAAGCCGTAGATGTCATGCATAGCTTAAGTTTGTTATTTAGATGAACGATTCTACATCATGTGCTAAGGGCTATGAATGACATGAACGACTCTAGATCATGGACTCAAGGTTCTAGATGCTATGAACAACACAGGGTTATGGTTGACATGAATGACTCTAGGTCATGAGCTCAAGGCTCTAGATGGAATGAAAAGCTCTAGGTTATGAAGGACATAAATGACTTCAGTTCATGAGCTTAAGGCTCTAGATATTGTGAATAGCTTAAGGCTATAGTTAACATGAATGGCTCCAGGTCGTAAGGTCAGGGTTCCAAATACTATGCATAGTTCAGGGTTGTGGTTGACAAGAATGAATTTGGGTTTTGAGCTTAAGGCTCTAAATGCTATGAACAACTTAGAGTTATGGATGATATGGACGACTAGGGATCCCATGAGCTCAAGCCTTTAGATGTTATGGATAACTCAATGCTGAGATGATACGAATGATTCATGGTTGTGAGCCTACGAGTCTAAATGCTATGAATAGCTTAGGGTTGTTGATGACATGAATAACTCTAATTTGTTAGCTCAGGCTACTATATTCTATGCATAGCTTAGAGCTATCCTTGACATGAATGATTCTAAGTCGTGAACTTAGGACTCTAAATGCTATGAAAAGCTCTCGAGTGTGGAGGACATCAATGACTTCTAGTCGTGAGATCAACACTCTAGATGGTATGAACAACTTAGGGTTTTGGTTGACATGAAGAACTCTGAGTCATGAGCTTTGGGCTTTAGATACTATGAAAAGTTCATGGCGGTGCTTGACGTGAACGACATTGGGTCGTAAGCTCAAAGCTCTAGATGCTATGAACAATTAAGAGTTATGGATGATATTAACGACTTGAGATCTTACGAGCTTAGGCCTTTAAATGCTATGAACAACTAAGGGTTGAGATTGATATGAACAATTCTTGGTCGTGAGCCTATGAGTCTAAATGTTATGAACAACTCTAGATCATTAGCTTAAGGCTCTAGATTCCATGAAAAGCTCAGAGCTGTGGATAACATGAATGACTCTAAGTTATGATCTCAGAGATCTAACTGCTATGAACAACTCATGGTTGTGGTTGACATCAATGACTTCGGGTCATGAGCACATGACTCTAAATACTATGAAAAGCTCTAAGTTGTAGTGGACATGAATGACTCTTGGTCGTGAGCTCAAGGATCTAGTTGCTATGAACAGCTTCGGCCAATGGTTGACATGAACGACTTTAGGTCCTGAGTTTAGGGCTTTAATGCTATGAACAACTCGGGGTTAAGGTTTACTTGAATGACTCCAGGTCATGAGCTCAAAGCTCTAAATTCTATGAACAACTTAGAGTTGTGGATGATATGAATGACTCGGGATCCTACGAGCTAAGGCCTTCTGATGCTATGAACAACTTAGGGTTAAGGATGATAAGAAATGATTCTTGGTCTTGAGCTTATGAGTTTAAATATTATGAACAACTTAGGGATGTGGATGACATGAACAACTCTGGGTCCTGAGCATAAGACTCTAGATGCTATGAACAACACGGGGCTGTGGTTGACATGAACGACTCCGAGTTGTGAGCTCAAGACTTTAGATGCAATGAATAACTCAAGGCGGTGGATGACATGAGTGATTTTGGGTCATTAGATTAGGGCTCTAGATGCTATGGACAACTTAGGGTTGTGGTTTTGATGAATGACTCCTGGTTGTTAGCTTAGAGCTCTAAAGGCTATGAACAACTCAGGGCTATAGATGACATGAACAACTTCGGGTCGTGAGCTTAGGGCTTTAGATACTATGAGTAGCTCAGAGCTATGGTTGACCTGAATGATTGCGGGTCCTGAGCTCATAACTCTAGATGCTATGCATAGCTTAAAATTCTGGATGATATGACTCGGGATCCCATGAGGTCAGGCCTCTAAATACTATGAATAACTCAGGGTTGTGGATGATATGGACGATTCTATGTTATGAGCTCAGGGTTGTGGATGACATGAATGATTCAAGGTCGTGAGCTTAAAGCTCTTGATATTATGAACAGCTGAAAGTTATGGTTGAGATGAACAACTTCGAGTTGTGAGCTAAGTGCTTTGGATGCTATGAAAAGCTCTAGATCGTGGTGGACATAAACAACTTCAAGTCATGAGCTCAGGACTGTAGATGCTATGAACACCTAAGGGTAGTGGTTGACATGAACAACTTTGAGTCATGAGCTAAGGCCTCCAAATCCTATGAACAACTCAGGTTGTGGTTGACATGAATGACTCCAGGTCATGAGCTTAAGGTTGTAGATGTAACAAACAACTCAGAGTTGTGGAAGATATGAACAACTCGGGATCTGGTGAGCTAAGGCCTCTAGATTCTATGAACAACTTAGGGTTATGGATGATATGAATGACTCTAGGTCGTGAGCTTAGGGCTCTAGATGCTATGAACAACTCAGGGTTGTAGTTGACATGAAGGACTACGAGTTATATGCTCTGAGCTCTAGATGCTATGAATAACTCATAAATGTGGATAACATGAACGGATCAAGATCCCGTGATCTTAGACTTCTAGATGCTATGAACAACTCAAGTTTAAGGATGATATGAATGATTCTTGGTTATGAGCCTATGACTCTAAATGCTAAGAATAACTTAGGATTGTGCATGACATGAACCAATCTCGGCCATGAGCTTAGGAATCTAGATGCTATGAACAACCCAGGGTTGTGGATTATATGAACAACTATGGATCCCGTGAGCTCAGGCCTCCAGAGGCTTTGGAAAGCTCAGGGGTGTTGATTATATAAATGATTCTTAGTCGTGTGCCCATGGCTCCAAATGCTATTAACAACTCATGGTTGTAGATGACATGAATGACTTTGGGTTATGAGCACAAGGCTCTATATGCTATGAACAACTCAAGGTAGTAGTTGATATGAATGATTCTGGGTCATGATCTCAAGGTTCTATATACTATGAACAGCATAGGGCTATGGTTGACATGAACAAATTCAGGTCCCTCTTTTGATAGTGCACAAGTCCTTTAGGAATTTTGTATAATTCAACACTTGTTTGATCATGTCTAGAAATGGGATGTTGACCTTCACTTGCCTTAACACTTCAAGAATTTCTAATGCATTATTGATTCCATTATTCCCATGTAAAGCTTGAGGTAAAGGTGGAGGCATGTGTTTCTTCATCGCATCTCCATTGATAACTATCTTCTCCGAATCTTCATTCACTATTGAATCATGGTCCTCTTTTCTTCCACTGCTCCCTTTCTTTTTTCCTTTGATTTCCTCCATATTCTCTGTCTCTATTTCACTCTCTATTTCATCATGTGGCTTGGGTGGTTGTAGTTCAACCTCTTTACCACTCCTCAGAGTGATCATGGATTTGACGTCCCTCACCTGTGAAGATTCTCCCTCATGAGCCTCCACTTCATGGATACCCTTGGGGTTTTGGTGAGGTTGAGAAGCAAACCTTCCCTTCTCTTGCACTGTGTTAAGGTTGGTGAGCGTTGAGATTGAGTATTGGAGATTATCTATCTTCTGAGATAGATCATTTTGCTTTCCATCCATCCTTTTATTCAACGTATTCTCTACACTATTGATTCTTTTACTGAGTTGAGCATTGATGGATTTTCAGTCTCCAACAAAATCTCCCACGACCTTGCTTAGATTCATTATTGCTTGCCTAAGATTTGAAGCTTGTTGATATGCTTTGCCTGGTTGTGTGCACTGAAGTGCTCTTGGTTTCTAGGAGAAATTTGGATGGTTCTTGATTTCGTGCCTAGCTGGTGTATGTCTTGTTGATTGGTGATCAATCAACTAGTGTACGTTGATTTCGGTCCTCAGACGGGAGTAATCAACAAAATTTATAACCTATTTCACCATGTACTAGGATAGCCTCAGCTAGCATAGCATAGTGGCTCTAGGATCGTTCATTAGGAAGGGTTTTCAAATTACAATTGATATTAATTTAAAGTTGAATTGGTGCTTTTTCATTTCAATGTTAGCTTTAAAAGAAAACATAAACTTTGGTTAAAAAAGGGTTGGTTTTAAGCTAACCAAAAATAGTAACTAAAATTACTTGTAAAGAAAAGTGTTTCTTGGAGTTTTTGTATTATTGGGGTCAGGCTCCTATTACAAAAATAGAGTTCTGGTCATTTGAATCTTTTCCTCACATTGGGGATTTAACATATAGTTATTTCCCAAACCAGTGTGGTACAGATGCTTCCCTTTTATGGATTCCAACACTAATTTCCCATCATTGAATCATCGTGCAATGGCTCATGCCTCTCACCTAGCATTTGCCATTCAAGGTGATCCTTAACCTTGGACTACCCTTCAAAAGCTCACAAGAGATAACTAATGGATGTCTCCTTAGAGTCCAAAAGCTTACAAAGTGTTGGCTATTCTAGATGATCCTACCTTTGAACCACCTCCCAAAGGCTCGCAAGAGATAAACTAGTGTATCTCAGTGGATGGAGATCACTTGCCTTACCAAGTGTTGGCCCAGGTGATTTTAAGGCGTTTTAAGTCAACTAAAAAGATAGAAACCATTAACAGGTCACACTTTCTCTTCATTAAAAGCTGAAGCAAAAAAACTTCCAATTTTTGCATTCGGCACCTTACCTAGCTTCCTTAACTCCAAGAGACAAAAAACCTAGCCACTCATTCTCTGAGGAAACATCCTCAGAGCTTGTTTGGCTAGTGAGAAAAATACAATCAAAATGAGTAGGTAAGGCAGAGCAAAGCTCTGTGTATTACTTTCTTCAAAACTATACAAAAGTTAGTCTCTGAGAAAAAGCTCCCGAGATATCCTTGTGTAAAGAAAATTAAAAATGATATATAAGAGGTTATTCACCCTTTCTTCTTACTTCCTAACTAAGGAATCCTATGATTGGTGGATTATAAGGAGAAAATGGGGATTTAAACAACAAATATCTGAAGAAAAAAATCTAAAAGAGTTGGTCACAAATATCTGGGAGCACACAGGTGGATTTCGCAGCTTGTAACATGAGCTGGGAAAATTTCGCAAGCTGAAAGTGTCAATTTCTCAAGAAAAGGCTGATTTCGCAGCTTGCACTTTGTGATTTCGCAGCTTGCGAAATTGCCTTTTTGCTTGGTGCGATTGTCTTCCAATGGCCATACTTCTTCATTTCAGCTCTGATTTGCACACCGTTTGAAGTATTAGACTCATAACTTCCGAAGCTTCGAAACGACATATAGTATACATAAAATGGCCTCCAAAAAGTGGTTGAAATGTGTCCAACAGTTGCTATCCTCTTGGATTTCTTCACGTTAGATTCCTCTCTGTTTTTCCTCCTTGCATTCTTGATTTACTTTTGGCAAAGGACTACAAAGCTCCAAAGCTTGGATTCTTCTTATAAATGTGCTTCCATTTGCTTTTCCATGGATTATATAAAACTCTCCCTCATCTTAGATTGCTTTGGTGATCATAAAGCTATCAAAAACACCAAAACGTAACATAATTTGATTAGAAATTATTGCAAGGGTCCTTAACATGCCAATTGAGTTAAAAGGTAATAACTACTATTCAAAAGTGTTTAAAAGAGTTAATTACAAGCTATAAAATAACACTTTTTGAGTAATAATCACTCCCCTCAACCGACATATTGCTAGTCCCTTAGCAATGAAGGAGATAAAAAGGAAAATAAACAGTACAATAATTTACAAAATCATGCTGATCACTTTAAAAAATTTTAAGTGGCATGATGATCCAACTCTCACATGGAACATTAAAGAAATAAAACTCAAACTTCAACAAGAGTTGTCAAATAACTTGTCTAATCACAATTCATAAAGAGAAGACATTATGCAAATTTAAGCTTTAAAAGAGTTTCCACTCCTAAAGTGTCAAACCTTAATCTTCCACAAAAATCTAAGTGTTACTTATTAGTTTCTGAAAATAGTATGCTGAACTAATCTCTTCCCCCAACCTAGTTCTTTTTCAACACTTAGCAAACTGACAACCTTCAATAGGCTAAGAACACACCTCTTGGTTCACAATTTTTTTTTTTTTTTTTTATTGTAAGAGTACAAGGCTTAAAGGTATTCTTTTCTAATTTTTCCATGTAACGGGGGTCCATCGATGACTCCCAACCAATTAAGGTTTAGGGCATCAAGCTTTAAGGATCTTTTAACCACTAACTCCTAGGATTTTACCCTAGACTTTTGAGAATGAATTATAATACCCAAGCACCTACAGTATGTTAAACTCCACCTATTCACACTTGTAACGAGCATTAAGGTCGGTGACTCCCAACCAATGAAGGCTTAGGGCACCAAGTTTTAAAGATTTTCACCATATACCCCTCAGACCTTGCTCAGGTTTCAAGGCAAGTAAACATTTTTTCTTTTTTTTTTTCAAAAGGCTCATTGGCCTTTTATAAGGTGTCCCAACACTATTAAATGAGGTCAAAATTACCAAGTCTAAATTTTCCTAAGTTAAAAGGGGAAATGGTTTTTCATCTTATAATCGGAACCTAGTGTGCATAGTGTGTGAATAGCTTAAAGTGGAAGAAATACGGTTGAATTCAATAGAAGTTTCAACAATTCATCAACTTTAGTAAGCATAATACAAACTCTAAGTCAAGTAAAAAGATAAAAATTCAATTTCTCCCTTTTTAGTTTGAAAGTTTTTCCTTAATAACCATGGAGAGTAGAATAAAAACTTAGAAATTTTAAAAATTAAGCAAAAACAACTAAATTACCAAATTAACTTAGCATTAAAAGCAAAACTTTCTTCCTCAACTCTCTTTCCCCCAACCAAGTTGAACATTGCCCTCAATGTGGCAAGAGTGATTGAAAATATAGGGAGGAAGTGGTACCTCCTGAGTGACATTGAGTGTGAGTCGTCTAGGAGAAACCACATGATTCAAAAGCAACAAAAAATTATGAGTATAGGAAATAAAATGAGATTATGCCAAGTATACTAAAAAATGATGGATATGTATTACTTTAAGAAAGTACACTATGAACTAAGAACAAGTAATACATCTAATCCCAGTATATAAAATGCAAAAAACATGGGATTACGAGTTCTACTATAATAAATAAATACAAAAAAAGAAAATAGATAGATGATCAGGTGGTGGTGGGAGGATCATGTGCAGATGATGGCTTGGCTGTAGAAGTCTGAGTGCTCGAGATCGGTGTCTCGATCTCCCCTGTAGTCGTCTCCTTAGTGGGCACAGTCTGCTATGCTAGAAGAGCGTCCTGGGATGGATCTATAGGCTCTGACGGGCCAGGCATATCATGTTCAGGTGGCGATAGAATACCCAAATGTTGATGTATCTGCCTAAGGATGGCAGTATGCTGAGTCTGGGTGGCGATAAGCTGATCCTGATGTGCACTTACAACTGCCATCTGCTAGGCAAGGATGCTCTGAGTAGCGGTTAATGTCTGTAAAGTATGACATAGGCCTCTGAAGTCTGAAATAGATATGGCGATAGTAGACTCAGATGGATGAGGCGCGGATGTAGCTGGTACAACTGGGGGAGTTCTAAGAGTGGTAGGAGGAACAGATGATGTGGCCTCAAGCATGAGTACTATAAAAGGCACTGCAGGGGCAAGTGCTATGATCTCTGTAGGTATCTCAACCTACCATGGCTCCTCTGGCTGTGGTATCTCTAGATGCTCTGGTCCAGTTGGGGCTTCTGGCTGTGCAACATAAGCCGTATACTAGTCCATTTGTCGAGAGTGAATATCTCTCGGCAAATGCATTTGCGCTCAAGATGAGGCTTAGAAGGATAGCCCAAATGCTCTAATATCTGATAGAGCAACCTCGGGAATAGTAGTGGAATCACATCTGCTCTTAGTAGCTTCTTCTTGTTAACCTTCTCTTCAAAGTAAAGAAGAGCGATCATGATCAAATGATGAGGGCCAGAGTAAAAGCCCTTTGAAATCCTGAACAAGGCCTCTAGTATAGCTCCCCTCCTCTGCACCATGTGCTGAAGTGGAAATATGTTGTGGCGTAGGAGTGCATCTAGAAGAAACATGCTGGGTGGAAGCTCCTTCCTCAAAAGAAATGAGCGTGTGGATGTCCCATTGGATAATATATAAACCATATCACTTTGAGAAGGATGAGCCCACTCTCTATAATCCTCTGGATGCACTGGCTCATATGGAATGCGCAGGGCCTTTGTAATGTGTCTGGCTCCTAAGATACCATGACGTCCATCAATAGTGAAGTGGATGACAATAGGATCTCGGACGCGATGCGTAGTCATAGACTGATAAAAGTCTAACGCTACTCGAGGACAAAAGAAATCCCTTGGAGTCATTAGGTGCTCCAAATGGTAACTTTGAAGTAAGTGGAATGAATCTCTGAGCTCTGGCTAGTGTCTGAAAGTCTCTCTATCAAAACATAGCTCAGAGTGGAATGGCCTAGCCCAATAATCCAAATTTCTCTCTATAGGCGGCTGAGTAACCATAGGTCGCCTGATAACCACTTCCAGAGTCATCCCAGAAGGAATCTAAGACTCTATAGTAGGCGGCTGTGGCTGTGGAGGCTCAGATGGCTCTACTAGAGCTGAGACTCTGGCTTTCTTTGCAGGAGGGTGACTAGCTGACTTCTTGGGATGTGAGGAGCCTACCCCAAGTGTAGTGGGTGGTCTCCTGGTCTGATATCTTCACCGAGGAGGACTAGATGACACTCCATCTTCGGAAGGCAGAATGGTGGGTGTGATTTGTTCCCAATTGGTGTCTCAGCTAATTCATGTCCAGCTGGTGTCCCTTGATTTTGGTCCTTAGGGAGTAATCAACAAAATTTATAACCTATTACACCATGTACTAGGATAACCTTAGCTAGCATAGCATAGTGGCTATAGGGTCGTTCACTGGGATGGTTTTTCACTTCACAATTGATATTAATTCAAAGTTGAATTGGTGCTTTTTCATTTCAAGGTTAGCTTTAAAAGAAAACATAATCTTTGGTGGAAAAAGGTTTGGTTTTAAGCTAACCAAAAATAATAGTAACTAATTTTAATTACAAAGAAAAATGTTTCTTGGAGTTTAGATCACTAGGCTCAGATTCCTTGTACAAAAAGGGAGTTCCGGTCACTTGTTTCTTTTCCTCGCATTAGAGAATTAACATATAGTTAATTCTCTAACTGGTGTGGTACAGATGCTTCCCCTTAATGGGTTCAAACACTAATTCCCTCTCACTGATGTACCTTGCCATGGCTCGTGCCTCTCACTTAGCATTTACCATCAAATGTGATCCTTAACCTTGGATTACCCTTCACAAGCACGTAAGAGATAACTAATGGATATCTCCTTAGAGTCCAAAAGCTTACCAAGTGTTGGCTATTTTAGAAAATCCTACCTTTAAACCACCTCCCAAAGACTCGCAAGAGATAAACAAGTGCATCTCAATGGATGGAGATCACTTGCCTTACCAAGTGTTGGTGATGCAACTTATGGTAGCTTAGCTTTAAAGGCGTATCAACAAAATTTATACCTTAAATACTATTACTAAAGTAGCCAAACTACTATAGTATAGTGGTTCTAGGATCATTCACTGGGAAGGGTTTTTGCAAACACAAGTGATATTCAAATTAGGAAAATAGGTGATTTTCTTATGGATGTTAGCTTTAAAAGAAGATGTAAATGTTTTAGAGAGATTTAAACTAATTTAAGCTAACATTAAAGACTAAAATGAAAGGGTGTAAAAACAAGTTTCTCAAAGATAGGATAGCTATGCTCTGGCTCTTATGCAAATTGGAAATCTCAGGATAGGCTCCTCGCATTAGGGTTGCAACTATGGTGATGTTTGCTTCCCGAACCGGTATGGATTTAGCAAATCAAGTTTTAATCCTTTAAAATGGCAAAACAGATGGTAGCGAATTTCATCAATGGTTATTCACCTTAGACTTCCTTTGAATGGCTCGTAAGAGATAACTAATGGTCTAAAGCTAAAAGCTTACCAAATATTGGCAACTCAAAGTCATTCCAGGTGATAAACTCACCTTTCAATGGCCATTGAAATTGGTTCTAACGGATTAATGCAAAACTTGGAATTGAAAACCTCACCTTCCAATAGCTTGTAGGAGATAACTAATGGATAGAAATCGAAAAGCTTATCAAGTATTGGCCGTTGGAAGTTGTCCAAAGGAAATAAAAACCAAACTTTGCATTAATGAACCATTAATGAAAAGCGACTACCTTACCTTCCAGGTGCGAGAAATTTCCATGGGATTGCATCCAAGCCATCACATAACATCCATACTTTGAGAAACTTAAAGGTTTTAGCCTCTCATCCTTGGGGATTTCATCCTCCAAGGATGTTTGGCTACTAAGAAAATGAGAAAGAAAAGAGAAAAAAAGCTTCTGAACAAAAGTGCTCTTATAACTTATAAAGTTACAGGTTACAAGATATTTTTGTCTGAGGCTCTTCACCTCTATTTAAAGACAGTAACAAGCTAAATTACAAGAGCTATTACAAAAGCAACCTTTTCATTGGTTGATTACAAGGGTAAAATAGGTATTTACAAAGCTAAAAATCAAGCAAAATATCTTGGAGAACCGACAGTGGAATATCATCAACAGCGTCTCAAGACAGGGGATTTCAAAGGCACTTTCGCAAGGTGCCTAAATCCACCTTGCAAAATTTCGCAAGGTGGTTCTTCATGGTGCGAAATGGCCAATGATTACTACCAAAAAGTGCTATTTTGTAGACCTAATTATAATGGTTTTAAGCACCTTTCAGTAGTAATCATATTCATTTAACCCAATTAATTCATTAAGGTCCTTAGTAATTGGTTTTAACCATTTTGTGGCAAGTTTACATGTTTTTATCAGCTTATGAATCAATTCAAGCATGCCAAATGATGGAGGAGCTACTTGGACAAGTTAAAGCAAGGATTTTGGAAGTTTACAGGCTTGAATTTCAAGTGGAAACACGAGCACAAACAAGAACAATGGAGAAGAGGAAAACAAAGGACAGCAGCTGCAGTCTTCTTTCGCACTTTTGGGGCACTTCCCGAAGTCCATTTTCTACATACTATATACCATTTCAAAGCTCAGGAAGTCAAGAATCCAACGCTTCAAACCGTGTACAATTTGGAGCTTAAATGAGGAAGATGTGGCCTTCGGAAGACAACTGCATCAAACCTTGCGAAAATTTCGCAAAGTGAATTTCTCCTTGCGAAATTTCGCAAGGGGATTTTCCTCATGGTGCGAAATTTTGCCATTTCGCAAGGAGAAATTCACCTTGCGAAAATGCCAAATTTCCTATGTTTCTCCACGCACGTACCACCGACTTCCCATATATTTTTAGCTTGATATTTTCTCGTGTAAATTCCTTTTGTAACCTTGTATTCAGCCGACATAAGGCTTTATCTTGTAATTTTGCTATATATAGAGGTGCACAATGCCTCCAGGTGGAGATATATGGTTGGGAGATCGATCCTCTGTACATTAACTTAGAAATATATAAAGCTCTATTTTTCTCTCTTCTCCTGTTCTTCCCCATTTCTATTTTCTTAGTAGCCAAACAGCCTCTGAGGACTTTTCCTCAGAGGATGATTGGCTAAAACCTTTAAGTTTCTCAAAGTATGGATGTTATGTGATGGCTTGGATGCAATCCCATGGAAATTTCTCGCACCTGGAAGGTAAGGTAGTCATTTTTCATTAATGGTTCATTAATGCAAAGTTTGGTTTTTATTTCCTTTGGACAACTTCCAATGGCCAATACTTGATAAGCTTTTCGATTTCTATCCATTAGTTATCTCCTACGAGCTATTGGAAGGTGAGGTTTTCAATTCCAAGTTTTGCATTAATCCGTTAGAACCAATTTCAATGGCCATTGAAAGGTGAGTTTATCACCTGGAATGACTTTGAGTTGCCAATATTTGGTAAGCTTTTGGCTTTAGACCATTAGTTATCTCTTACGAGCCATTCAAAGGAAGTCTAAGGTGAATAACCATTGATGAAATCCACTACCATCTGTTTTGCCATTTTAAAGGATTAAAACTTGATTTGCTAAATCCATACCGGTTTGGGAAGCAAGCATCACCATAGTTGCAACCCCAACGCGAGGAGCCTATCCTGAGATTTCCAATTTGCATAAGAGCCAGAGCATAGCTATCCTATATTTGAGAAACTTGTTTTTACACCCTTTCATTTTAGTCTTTAATGTTAGCTTAAATTAGTTTAAATCTCTCTAAAACATTTTCATCTTCTTTTAAAGCTAACATCCATAAGAAAATCACCTATTTTCCTAATTTGAATATCACTTGTGTTTGCGAAAACCCTTCCCAGTGAACGATCCTAGAACCACTATGCTATAGTAGCTTGGCTACTTTAGTAATAGTATTTAAGGTATAAATTTTGTTGATACGCCTTTAAAGCTAAGCTACCAAGAGTCGCATCAAATGGCGCCGTTGCCTGGAAAGGTGCCACAAGCACAGTGAAGCAACCATTAAGGGTAACTTGTGATCTTCATCACAAGTACGGTGAGTTTTCTTATAATTTTTTTTAGTTTAGTTTTTATTTAGTTAAATTTTTTATTCTCTTTTCTTTTATTTTTGTTTTAATTTCAATTGTGCATTCCTTGTTGGATTCGAGACCAAGAGGGAACCCTGGTACAAGTTGAAGAAAAGAGCCTTCGTTGAATATCATTTTTTTTAGAAATGGAAATTCCACATGAAGATCAAAGCTCTCATTATGATCATGAGAAGGACAAATTTGCATACTTATCCATGAGGGATCAAATTGAATTAGGGAAAAGGCAGGTTCAACAAAGCCAATGGGGTAGTAAGGATGCTTTGAATGAAGACATGAGCATGAAGGCAAAGCTAGCATCTATGGCTAGAACGATAGAAGAGTTTGAATTGAGAAATGTGCATACTGAAGCACAACCACAAGCCATGCCAACTTCATTTGAGTATGTAAACCATCCCAACCTTACAAGCCAATCTCAACATCAACCGAAGGACAAATTCGCATACCTATCCATGAGGGATCGGATTGAATTAGGGAAAAGGCAAGTTCAACAAAGCCAATGGGGTAGTAAGTATGCTTTGAATGGAGATGATTCATATGAGCATACGGTAGGGGAGTGCCCTACCATTCCAACTATGAGAGACATGTGCGGTTACCAAAGCTCCTACACCTCAAGTTGGAATAACCATCCCAACCTCGGCCTCAACCATCAATGAGTACATCTTCATTGGAGCAAGCCATTTTGAAGATAAGCAAAGTCATGGAGGACTTTGTAGGTGAGCAACAAAAGATCAACTCTCATCTTAATGAAAAGATTGATAATTTGGAGAGTTCAATAAATGTAAGAATGGAGGAGGTTTATAATGATCTATCACTAAGGATAGAAAAAGTTCAAGACTCCATTGAGAAGCTCACCAATCTCGACATAGCAAGGGGGAAAAGGAAGCTTCCTCCTCAACCCCACCATAACCTTTAAGGAATCAATGCAAAAAGATCAAGGAAAGTGTTGAAGATCGACACTTTGGTGGGGGATTGCTATGACAACTCTATGAACCAACCTTCCATTGAAAATCATAAGGTTCAAGATGATAAAGGGTTACCTGAACCCTTTAAAGCATCCACTTCTGCAGGGAAGAGAAGAGAAACGAATTCCCTTGGACCAAATGGGAAGGATGCCAATTTTGTTTGGGATCCAGGGGGAATTCAGCATGACGTGGGTGTGTGAGTGAGGATGAGCTAAATAGTTCATCTTCTTTTTGGGGTACATGCTATCAGCTTCATTTAAATTCTATGCTTTCTTTAAATTTATGCATGTTTTAGTTTGAATTCTTAGCTTTAATTTAGTTTTAATATGTTTTTAAGATGAGTTTTGAAGTGTTCATGCAGGTACGATGCTTGCAAAAATCGAAATGGAGGTGAAACAGAGGAAACAGGGGAGCCAAAATGCATAAGCAATGCTCTCAGTGGAATTTCGCACCATGAACACACTCAGTGCGAATTTTTCGCACAGTAATAGTGCATGGTGCGAAAAGGAATTTCTATACATTTTGGAAAGCCAAGCCTCCCGGGATGCTATCTTCACACCTCAATTACCAGTGCAAAAACTTTCGCACCTTGTTTATCTTGGTGCGAAATGATTTTCAAGCTAATTTCTAAAAACAAAGCTCTCGGGAAGGCCTTTTTCTTGAATTCCATGTTTTTCCAAGTTTAAAAATTCATGAATGCATTTCCAAACCTTTTGTTTTCAAATCCAAACCCAATTTCTTCCAAAATCAAATACCATTCTAAGCCAAAAATACTATTCACCTTCTTCCACAACCTCCATAGCCGCACACCACCATTCTTAATTCTCCACCCTTCACCAATTTTCTAGTTTTCTCCCATTAGAAACCTTCCCTTCATCCATTCTAAGCCTTAGGAACCCAATTTTAGAAATCCCATCCATCCTAAACTTTTTAAAAATCGAATTTCAAAACCATTCCATGCATGGCCGTCCACTTTGATTTTCATTTTCCATCATTTAATTTTGTTTTTCATCATTTAAAAACTACCCAAACACCTTAGGAATCTTGTTTAGAGCCTAACCATACCTTTTAAAAACCATTTTTGAATTTTTTCCCAAAACTTGGAAAACACACAGTCGAGCTTCAAAGGAGGTGAATAGTGACTATGCCAATTTTGGCACTCACTGTTCACTCCTTTGTTTTCCCCTGTTTTAGCCAAAAATCTCCAATTTTAACACCCTTGCAAGCTACATTCAAATGTCATTGCAACTTATATGAGTATACCATCATGGCATGGATCCTTTGAGCCTTGTCCTCAACTGCTCAAAGTGGGGCCCACTCATCATTTTTGTAAATATTTACTATAAATTCCTCTCTCATTCAATTTTTGAATTTTGAAATAGGTGGTTCAACCTTCTCAACTCCAAGTCCACATCACATGAGGTACCACTTCCTTCCTCCTTATTTTCGATTCAAACATTGAGGACAATGTTCATCTCGGTTGGGGGGAGAGATGAGGAAGTAAGTATTAGTTTAAATTTTTATCATACTTAGTTAAATTAGCTACTTTTTGTTTAAATTTTTAAAATTTTTGCTTTAAACTCCATGAATATTAAGGATTAACTCTCAAAATTAAATGAGAGAAGTCGAGTTTCAACTTGATTACATGAGTCTTAGAGTTTGTATTATGCTCTTCTAAAAGTTGATGAATTGTTGAAACTCCCATTGCATGCAAACTTATCTCTTCCACCTTAAGCTATTCGCACACACATACATTAGATTCCGGTTATAAGATGTGAAACTATCTCACCCTCTAAGCTTGAGAAATCATAGTTTAACACCTTTAACCTCTCTTTAATAGTGTTGGGACACCTCATAAAGACCAATGAGTCTTTGAAAAAATAGAAAAAAGAAAAAGAAAAAGAAAAAAAAAAGAAAAAGAAAAAATATATATAGAATAAACTTCTTTGCTTGCCTTGAAACCTAAGCATGGTCCGAAGGGGTGGCGAAAGCCTTTAAAGCCTGGTGCCCTAAGCCTTTATTGGTTGGGAGTCACCGATCCTCTGCTTGTTACATGGGTGAATTGGTTAAGTTTAGTAAGTGAAAAGAATTGTGAATAAGAGGTGCGTTCCTAGCCTATCAAGAGATGGTTAATTTTGCTAAGCTTAAAGAAAGACTTAGGTTGGGGGGAGATGATAGTTATCCATACTATACTCGGAAGCTAATCACATTAACACTTAGCTTTTAGTGGAAGAATTTGATTTGGATCTTTTGAGAGTGGAAATTCTTTTGATGCTTAAACTTGCATAATATCCATTCTTTGTACTCTATGATCAAGTGAATGCTTTGACAACTCTTATTACAGGTTGAGTTTCACATCTTTATTGATCCATGGATGTCCATCATGCCACTCATATCATTTTTTGGAGTGATTTGCATGATCCCTTTTATGTATATTATTATAGTTTACTTAGTTTTTATCTCCTCCATTGCTAAGGGACTAGCAATGAGTCGGTTGGGGGGTGTGATTACTACCAAAAAGTGCTATTTTGTAGACCTAATTATAATGGTTTTAAGCACCTTTGAGTAGTAATCATATTCATTTAACCCAATTAATTCATTAAGGTCCTTAGTAATTGGTTTTAACCATTTTGTGGCAAGTTTACATGTTTTTATCAGCTTTTGAATCAATTCAAGCATGCCAAATGAAGGAGGAGCTACTTGGACAAGTTAAAGCAAGGATTTTGGAAGTTTACAGGCTTGAATTTCAAGTGGAAACACGAGCACAAACAAGAACAATGGAGAAGAGGAAAACAGAGGACAGCAGCTGCAGTCTTCTTTCGCACTTTTGGGGCACTTCCTGAAGTCCATTTTCTACATACTATATACCATTTCAAAGCTCAGGAAGTCAAGAATCCAACGCTTCAAACCGTGTACAATTTGGAGCTGAAATAAGGAAGATATGGCCTTCGGAAGACAACTGCATCAAACATTGCGAAAATTTCGCAAGGTGAATTTCTCCTTGCGAAATTTCGCAAGGGGATTTTCCTCATGGTGCGAAATTTTGCCATTTCGAAACATTGCGAAATTTCGCAAGGAGAAATTCACCTTGCGAAAAAGCCAAATTTTCTTTGTTTCTCCATGCACGCACCACCGACTTCCCATATATTTTTAGCTTGATATTTTCTCGTGTAATTTCCTTTTGTAACCTTGTATTCAGCCGACATAAGGCTTTATCTTGTAATTTTTCTATATATAGAGGTGCACAACGCCTCCAGGAGGAGATATATGGTTGGGAGATCAATCCTCTATACATTACCTTAGAAATATATAAAGCTCTGTTTTTCTCTCTTCTCCTGTTCTTCCCCATTTCTATTTTCTTAGTAGCCAAACAGCCTCTGAGGACTTTTCCTCAGAGGATGATTGGCTAAAACCTTTAAGTTTCTCAAAGTATGGATGTTATGTGATGGCTTGGATGCAATCCCATGGAAATTTCTCGCACCTGGAAGGTAAGGTAGTCATTTTTCATTAATGGTTCATTAATGCAAAGTTTGGTTTTTATTTCCTTTGGACAACTTCCAACGGCCAATACTTGATAAGCTTTTCGATTTCTATCCATTAGTTATCTCCTACGAGCTATTGGAAGGTGAGGTTTTCAATTCCAAGTTTTGTATTAATCCGTTAGAACCAATTTCAATGACCATTGAAAGGTGAGTTTATCACCTGGAATGACTTTGAGTTGCCAATATTTGGTAAGCTTTTGGCTTTAGACCATTAGTTATCTCTTACGAGCCATTCAAAGGAAGTCTAAGGTGAATAACCATTGATGAAATCCACTACCATCTGTTTTGCCATTTTAAAGGATTAAAACTTGATTTGCTAAATCCATACCGGTTCGGGAAGCAAGCATTACCATAGTTGCAACCCCAACGCGAGGAGCCTATCCTGAGATTTCCAATTTGCATAAGAGCCAGAGCATAGCTATCCTATATTTGAGAAACTTGTTTTTACACCCTTTCATTTTAGTCTTTAATGTTAGCTTAAATTAGTTTAAATTTCTCTAAAACATTTTCATCTTCTTTTAAAGCTAACATCCATAAGAAAATCACCTATTTTCCTAATTTGAATATCACTTGTGTTTGCGAAAACCCTTCCCAATGAACGATCCTAGAACCACTATGCTATAGTAGCTTGGCTACTTTAGTAATAGTATTTAAGGTATAAATTTTGTTGATACGCCTTTAAAGCTAAGCTACCAAGAGTCGCATCAGCCAAATTTCACACCATGAAGAAAATCTCCTTGCGAAATTTTCGCAAGGTGAAATTCACCTTGCGAAATGGTGTTCCCATGGCTTGATGCAGTTGTCTTCCAAAGGACATATCTTCCTCATTTCAGCTCCAAATCATACACGGTTTGAAGATTTGGATTCTTGACTTCCTGAGCTTTGAAATGGTATATAGCATGTAGAAAATGGACTTTGGAAAGTGCTCCAAAAGTGTGAAAGAAGACTGCAGCTGCTGTCTTCTGTTTTCTTCACTCTGTTTTCCTCTTCGCTTCTTTCCTTTGCTTCTCTCCTTTGCTTGGCTTGTCTTAATGATCCAAAAAGCTGTCAAAACACTAAAACTATTCACAAATATGATTAGCAATCATTGCTAGGTCCTTAACATGCTAATTGGGATAAAGATGGAGAACTACTACACAAAAGTGCTTAAAACATAATGAATTAAAGGCGTAAAATGACACTTTTTGGGTAGTAATCAGTTGGCCCAGGTGATTTAGAGGCGTTTTAAGTTAACTAAAAAGATAAAAACCATTAACGGGTCACACTTTCTCTTCATTAAAAACTAAAACAACAAAACTTCCGATTTATGCATGTCGAAACTTACCCGACTTTCTTCACTCCAAGAGACGAAGAGCCTAGCATCTCATCCTCTGAGGAAAAATCCTCAGAGTTTGATTGGCTAGAAATAAGAAGAACGAGAAAACAAAAATATATCTGAAAAGCAGAGCAAGTGCTCTGTATTTTTATATATCTTACTTATACAAAAGGTTGTCTCCAAGAATAGGCTCCCGAGAGATATGATCGATGTCCTATGTTAAGGAAATTACAAACTATATATAAGGGGTTATTTACCCTTTGTTCTTACTTAAAGACTAAGGAATCCTATGATAGGTGGATTACAAGGAGAGTTTGGGGATTTAGACATCAAATAATTAAGGCAAAATATCTCAAAATGTCGGTCGAAAATATCGGGAAGCTTCAGGAGAACACCGCGGCACTGTGCAAAATGGCTCCGGGTAAGCGCGATTAGAGGATCCAGACATGTCTGACCGGGGAAGTTGAAACGCCCTGCTCTCCCATCCGGCGTCAAGTCCCGGATGTGAAATATCCGATCAGAGGATCTGGACATGTCTGACAGGATAGGATTCCAGATGTGAGTAATCCGGAGAATGTGAAATGTCTTGCATCGCAAGGGGGACCGTCTGCGTGTGCAAGGTGTAGGGACCCCTCCCCCTAATGACACAGAGTGCGCATCACCATCCGGAGCAACTCCATCCGGATTCCCCAAGAGGACATGTGGGCGCGCTCCCCTATCCGGACTCCCTTAGGGAGAAGCACACGGCACTCATGAACATCACACCCCGGACGATAGCATATCCTATCCGGATATGTTGTCCGGATCATTGACTAAAGTGAGCGAGCCTTGCTACGTCATTCCAACTGCCTGCCATAGCCCACGTTTCGCCGCTCTTTGATGGTGTGTTCGGACGCCCTGTCCGGACATCTTTGCCATGGATTCCAAAGAACTCTCCTCAATCTTGGATTGCTTTGGTGATCAAAAAGCTATCAAAACATCAAAACTTAACACAATTTGATTAGAATTGATTGCAAGGGTCCTTAATATGTTAATTGGGTTAAAAGGTGATAACTACTACTCAAAAGTATTCAAAAGAGTTAATTACAAGCTATCAAATAACACTTTTTGAGTAGTAATCAGGGTGGCTATGGAGGCTCAATCATGGAGTCTCGCAAAGGTGAGGTTCTCAGTGTACTGCTGGGGGCTGATGGAGATGGAGTCTTGGCTCCTCTCATTTTGGCCATGGCTGAAGTGAAAAGGCTTCAAAGGGTGGGCAGAGGTGAGCGGGGTGCTATGCTTCAGACGGATGTCCTTTGGACTTCTCTTGGAGATGGCTCTCTAATTTTGGTTGAGTTTCGCACTTGAAAAGGCTTTTCCTAGGTCAAAATAGCTGTGCGAAATGAAATTTAGGAATTTAGAGGCTTAAATAAATATTCAAATGACGGTTGGAATTTTCGCAGGAGGAGGGTCATTTCGCAGCCAAAGGGGGATTTCACAGCAAAATGGGAATTTCGTAAGTGGTTTCACAGTTGCGAAAATTTTCGCGGAGGGGGGGTTTATGGTTACGAAATTGTTTCATTGGGGGACCCTCTTTTCGTAGGGTAGCTCTTTTGGCTGCGAAATTTTCGTAGGAAAATAAATTTCCTCTATTTTTGTGCTTCTTTGGGATCATTCAAAAAGTCTAAGTTATATCAAAATAACATAAATCAAAGCTAAGATCAAAATTAAAACAATTAATAAAGCTTTAAAATTAACCAAATTAAAACAAAAACATGGACTTTGGCAAGACCAAGTCCATCTAACCCCTTTTTGGTCAGGATTTATGTGGCTCAAGGAGGTTGACTTCCTCCTTGTCTTGATTGAATGGCTCCTCCATGAATGGTTTGAGACGGTGGCCATTGACTTTAAAAGTGTCTGTGTTGTTGGAATTTAGTAGTTCCACCACTCCATTGAGATGCACTTAGTGAATAATGAAAGGGCCTATCCACCTTGACTTTAGCTTTCCAAGAAAGATATGGATCCTAGAGTCATAGAGTAAGACTTTTTGTCCATTCCAGAATTCTTTGTTGGAGATTAACTGATCATGCCACTTCTTCATCCTCTGTTTTGAAACTTTGGAATTGATGTAGGCAATCATTTCTTAATTCCTCCATCTCATTAAGGTCAAAGCACCTCTTTGCCCCGGCTCTGGTCAAGTCCATGTTTACCTTCTTAATTGCTCACCAAGCCTTATATTCAACTTCAACAAGGAGATGGCATGCTTTGCCATAGACTAGGCGATAAGGAGACATGCCAAGAATAGTCTTGTAGGCTGTTCTATATGCCCATAGTGAATCATGGAGCTTAACAGACCAATCTCTTCTGCTCGTGTTTACCACCTTCATCAATATATTCTTGATTCCCTGTTTGCTAACTTAACTTGTCCGGAAGTCTGAGGGTGATAAGGTGTAGCTACCTTATGCTTCACCCCATACTTGGCTAAAAGGGTTTCAAAAGGCTTGTTGCAAAAATGAGTACCCCCATCACTGATTATGGCCTTGGGCACCCCAAATCTTGAGAAGATGTTCTCTTTGAGAAACTTAAGAACAACTCTGTGATCATTGTGTTTACATAGGATTGCCTTAACCCATTTAGAAACATAGTCTACCCCCACCAAAATGTAAGAGTTACCAAAAGACATTGGGAAAGGTCCCATGAAGTCAATGCCCCAAACATCAAAGAGATCAACTATTAAAATGGGGTTCATAGGCATTTGATTTCTTCGTGTTAGCTTCCCAAGCCTTTGGCATCTGTCACAGCTCTTACACATGGTGTGGGCATCTTTGAAGAGTGATGGTCAACTAAAACCTGATTGCAACACCTTCATGGTTGTTTTCTGAAAGGCAAAGTGGCCTCCACATGCACTCTCATGGCAATGATTGGGGATTCCTTGTTGCTCTTCTTCAGGGACACACTTTCTTATTATTTGATCTACACAATACTTGAAAAGAAAAGGTTCTTCCCAATAGTAGGCATGAATCTTTGTAAAGAAGTGCTTCCTATCTTATGCTTTCCACTCACTTGGAACTTCACCAGTAACTAGATAGTTAGCAATATGAGCATACCAAGGAGTATTTGCTAGCAACATGAGCAATTCCTCTGGACAGTCATCATTAAAAGGTAAAACATGGGAATTATGTGCTATAGCCAACCTTGAAAGGTGGTCAGCTACCACATTCTCCACTCCTTTCTTATCTCTGATTTGGAGATTAAACTCTTGTAGTAAGAGGATCCATCTAATCAACCTTGCTTTTGCATCTTGCTTTGTCAATAAATACTTCAAGGTTGAATGGTCAGTGAAAACAACGATGGAAGACCCTACTAGATAAGCACGAAACTTGTCTAAGGCAAACACTACAGCTAACAATTCTTTCTCTGTGGTTATGTAGTTCCTTTGCGCTTCGTTCAATGTTTTGCTTGCATAGTAGATCACATAGGGCTTTCCATCTTCTCTTTGGCCAAGAACAACTCCTATAGCAAAGTCACTGGCATCACACATCACTTCAAAGGGTAGTTACCAATTAGGAGCCCTCACTATTGGAGCGGTTGTCAAGAATTGCTTCAATTGCTTAAAACTCCTTTCACATCTGTCATCCTATACAAATTTAGCATCCTTAGCCAATAGTTCACAAAGAGGCTTTAAAAGCTTAGAAAAATCTTTTATAAACCTCCTGTAGAACCCTACATGGCCAAGGAATTGCCTTACTCCTTTTATAGTTGTTAGGGACGGAAATTCGACAATAAGTTCCACCTTTTCTTTATCAACTTCAATGCCTTTCTCAAAGATGATGTGGCCAAGGACAACTCCTTGTACCATAAAATGGCATTTCTCCCGGTTGAGCACCAAGTCCTTTTCAAAGCATCTATTCAGAACCACTTTCAAGTTAACTAAGCATTCCTCAAATGTACTTCCATATATGGTGATGTCATCCATGGAAACCTCCATAATTTGCTCCACCATATCACTGAAGATACTTAACATACATCGTTGGAATGTTTCCGGTGCATTGCATAAACCAAAAGGCATTCTTCTATAGGCATATGTTCCAAATGGACATGTGAAAGTGGTCTTCTCCTGATCTTCAACATCGATTTCTATTTAAAAATACCCTAAGTAGCCGTCTAAGAAATAATAGAAAGGATGGCCTGAGACTCTCTCCAACACTTGATCAATAAATGGCAATGGAAAATGATCATTCCTTGTCACAATATTCAATTTTCTATAATCAATACACACCCTCCAACCTGAAGTGAGGTGTGTAGCAACTTCTTCTCCCTTTTCATTTTGCACCACCGTGATCCTTGACTTCTTTGGTACCACTTGAGTAGGAGTCACCCATGGGCCATCTGATATGGGGTAGATAATACCTGCTTGAAGTAGCTTCAGAACCTCAGCTCGCACCACCTCTTGCATATGAGGATTCAATCTTTTTTGAGGTTGACGAATTGGTTTAGCTTCTTCTTCCATGTATATATGATGGGTACATACCAAAGGACTGATGTCTTTCAAGTTAGATATTTTCCATCCTATTGCTTTCTTACACCTCTTGAGAACTTCAAGTAGACACACCTCCTGAAGAGTAGTAAGAGATGAAGATATAACAACACAGCACTTTTTATTCTCTTCTAGGTATGTATACTTCAACTCCGTGGGCAGAGACTTCATGATTACTACTCAAAAAGTGCTATTTGATAGCTTGTAATTAATCCTTTTAAACACTTTTGAGTAGTAGTTATTGCCTTTTAACCCAATTAACATGTTAAGGCCTCTTGCAGTCAATTCTAATCAAATTGCCTTAAGTTTTGGTGTTTTGATAGCTTTTTGATCACCAAAGCAATATGAGATTGAGGAGAGTTATTTGGAATCCTTGGCAAAGCAATGGGAAGCTTAGAGGTATGAAGAACCAAAGCTTTGAAGCACTTTTGCCATAAGCAAAGTTGAAATGCAAGGAGGAGAAGCAAAGAGAATCCAGCCATGAAGCATTCTTGATGACAGTCATTTCAGCCACTTTTGGAGCACTTCCTGATGTCTAATTTATGTATGCTATATGTCATTTGAAATCTTAGGAAGTCATCAATCCAATGCTTCAAACTGTGTATGATTTGGAGCTGAAATGAGGAAGTTACAGCCTTTGGAAGACAACTGCTCCAAGCTGAAGGAAGGATTCAGCAAAGTGCTGCGAAATCACCCTTTTGTTGCGGAATGATTTCGCAGCCTTTTTGCACAGTGCTATGGATTTCCCCTGAAGTTTCACGCCGTGATGGAAGCCAAACACCACAAGATGAAAGCCAACTTCGCAGCGGTGCGGAACCAGCCTTTTGCTGCGAAGTAATTTCGCAGCCCTTTTTGTTTGTCTGCGAAATTTCGCAGACCTCTTTTTCACCTGCGAAATGGTACTTAGTGCTTCCCGATATTTGTAACTGACACTTGGAGATATTTTTCTTCAGATTTTTGTTGCCTAAATCCCCAAATTCTCCTTGTATCCCACCAATTATAGGATTCCTTAGCTTTTAAGTTAGGAATTTGGCTAAATATCCATGTAATAGCTATCAATGTAATTTTGATATAAATAGAGCCCGAGGAGCCTATTCTGAGGGTGATGAACCTTTTGTAAAAGTTTCAAAGGAAGTAAAATACAGAGCTTGAGCTCTGCCTTACCTTCTCACTTTGATTGTATTTTTTATTTACTAAGTTATGCACTCTCTGAGGAGCTTTCCCCATAGAATGAGTAACTAAACTTTTAGTTCCTTGGAGTTAAGGTTGCCGGGAAAGGTTCCAAGTGCAAGAATCAGAAGCTTTGTGGTTTCAGCTATGAATGAAAAGAAAGTGTGTCCCGTGAATGGTTTCTATGTTTTTAGTTAACTTAAAACGCCTTGGAGTCACCTGGGCCAACACTTGGTAAGGAAAGTGATCTCAAACCATGGAGATGCACTAGTTTACCCCTTGCGAGCCTCTGGGAGGTGACTTGAAGGTAGGATTTTCTAGAATTGCCAACACTTGGTAAGCTTTTGGACTCTAAGGAGACATCCATTAGCTATCTCTTGCGAGCTTGTGAAAGGAAGTCCAAGGTTAAAGATCACCTTGAATGGTAAAGGCTAAGTGAGAGGCTCGAACCATTGCAAGTTGCATCAGTGAGAGAATTAAAGCTGAAATCCAATTGAGGGATGCATTTGTGCAGCACCTGTTAGAGAATTGACTTTATGTTAATTCTCTAATGTGAGGAATTGAACCAACTGACCGGAGCTATGCTATTGCATGAGGAACCTCCCCTGTAAACCTGAATCTCCAAGGAATGTTTTTCTTCTTAAGTAATTTCCATCACTTGCTGAGTTGTTAATCTAAGTCCAAACCTTTTTCAACCAAAGTTTGTGTTTTATTTCTTAAGTTAATCTTAAAATGAAACAGCACCAATTCACTTTGAATTGGTATCATTTTCAGCTTGGAAACCCTTCCCAGTGAACGATCCTAGAGCCATTATGCTATAGTAGCTTTTTCTTTGCTACCCTAGTTCATGGTGTAATAGGTTATAAATTTTGTTGATTACTCCCGCCATCAAGGAGCACCAGCTGGACACCAATCAGCTGAGACACCAATTAGGCATGAATCACTTCAGATCAAGCTTTGGGGTCTCCTCTTTAGCAGCTTCTTGTGTCTCCTCTTTATTGAACAAAGATAGAATTTCTTCTCTCCTCCTCCAACCTTGTAGAGTGGCAAGCAAATCTGAGGGTTCAGGCAACCCTTCTTCAAGATCCCCAAGACTTTCATTCAACTTCTCTCGCATTTTCTAATTTCAATGCTCTTCCACTAGAGTGTCAATGATGCACACCTCTTCTGGACCTTCTTCTTCTTGTGGAGTGATTGACTTTTTGGACATATAAAAGATATTAAGCTCCAATGTCATGTTGCCAAACGTAAGTTGCATGAGTCCATTCCTACAATTTATGATTGCATTTGATGTAGCTAGGAATGGCCTTCTAAGGATAATAGGAACATAATTAGTTTCCTTGACAATTGGGTCTGTGTCAAGAACAACAAAGTCTATTGGGTAGTAGAAATTATCAACTTGAACTAAGACATCTTCAATTATCCCGCTTGGAATTTTCACTGATCTATCTGCTAGAGATAGAGTGATTGATGCTGGCTTCAATTCACCAAGTCCCAATTGCTTGTAGACAGAGTATGGTAGCAAATTTACATTTGCTCCCAAGTCTAACAAAACTTTCTCCACTACAGTTCCTCCAATCATGATTGAAATGGTAGGGTAACCCGGATCTTTGTACTTCAAAGGAGACTTGTACTGTATGATAGCACTCACTTGCTCAGTCAAGAAGGCTTTCTTATTCGCATTCAACCCTCTTTTGATAGTACACAAGTCCTTAAGGAATTTTGCATAAGTTGGAACTTGTTTAATCATATCTAGCAATGGGATGTTGACCTTCACCTGTCTTAATACTTCAAGAATTTCTTATGCATTTTTTATTACCTTTTTCCCATGCAAAGCTTGAGGAAAAGGTGGAGGTGCGTGTTTCTTCATCACATCTCCCTTGATAACTACTTTCTCCAAATTTGCATTCACTGTTGAATCATGGTCCTCTTTCCCTTCACTGCTATCTTTCTTCTTTCCTTTGATTTCCTCCCTCTTCTCTGTCTCTTCTTCTTCTTCCTCTTTCTCAACATGTGGCTTGGGTGTTGGTAGTTCAACCTTTTTACCACTCCTTAAAGTGATCAAAGCTTTGACATCTCTCATCTATCAAGACTCTCCTTCATGAGTTTCCATTTCATGGATACCCTTGGGATTTTGGAGAGGTTGAGAAGGAAATCTCCCCTTCTCTTGCACTGTGTTAAGGTTAGTGAGCCTTGAGATTGAGTATTGGAGATTATCTATCTTCTGAGATAAGTCATTTTGCATTCCATCCATCATTTTATTCAAAGTATTCTCTACATTGTCAATTCTTTGACTGAGTTGAGCATTGATGGATTAATGATCTCTAACAAAATCTCCCACGACCTTGCTTAGATTCACTATTGCTTGCTCAAGATTTGAAGCTTGTTGAGATGCTTGGCCTGGTTGTGTATACTGAGGTGCTCTAAGCTTCTAGGAGAAATTCAGATGATTCCTACAATTTGAGTTGTAAGTATTACCGTATGAAGCATTGTTGTTGGGCTTGAATTGTCCAATGACATTTGCTTGATCTCCAAACATTTCCCTAGCAGTTGGAATTGTAGGACACTCCTCCACCAAGTGCTCATAAGATTGACAAATAAGGCATGGCTTGACTTGCACTGGTGTCTCTGCAACGACTTGCACTTCATGTATCTTTTTTAGTTCTAGCTCCTCCAATCTTCTCGTCATAGCTGCAACTTTTGCTTTCATGTCAATATCTTTATTCAAGGTATACATCCCAGCCTTAGTATTAAAGGCATTTGGTTGAGACTTCGTCTTCCCCACTTCTCCTTTGTTCGGTTCATCCCATCCCCTTGAAACTTCAGCCACATAACTCAAGAAGTCCATGGCTTCATCCGGATTCTTACTCATGAAATCTCCTTCACACATAGTCTCGAGGAGTTGCTTCATTGAGGAAGACATCTCGTCATAAAAATAACTTACCAATAGCCATGTATCAAAACCACGATGAGGACAAGCATTGATGGCTTCCATGTATCTCTCCCAACACTCATAGAATTTTTCATCCTCTTTAGCTGAGAAGTTTGAAATTTGCCTTTTCAAGCCATTTATTCTACGAGTAAGGGAAAATTTCTTGAGGAATTCAGCTTGCAAATCTTCGAATACTCCTTGGCCTTAAAGAATTAAGCCAAATCTTGTCCTTATCCTTCAAAGTAAAAGGAAATAGCTTTAACCTCATCAAGTCAATTGAAGCTCCTCCCTCTTGGAATGTATTACAAACATCTTCAAATTTCTTGATATGTGCATAGGGATTCTCACTTTCCATCCTATGGAAAGTAGGTAGAAGCGGAACAATATGCAGTCTAATTACTAGCTACTCTGTAGGAGGCATTATACATGATGGTGCACTCATACGAGGTGGATGCATGTGGTCCCTCATTGATCTGAATGCATTGGGATTGTCCTGGTGACCATGGCGACTATGCTGATCTTCAGGTGTAACTTCCATGATGTTCAAGCTCAATTCCAAATCCTTTTTATGAGGTATTTCAAGTTTCACAAGCCTTCCTCCACTGTCTTGTATCCAATTGGCTTACACAACTAGTATCAACTGTAACAAAAATAAAGAAACAAAAGAAAACAAAACTACAAAAAGACTACGATTAACTAAAACTAAATTAAAAGATATGCTAAAATATGAACAAGTAGAAGAAAAAATTAAAAAGAGTTAGTAAGATGAAAGAAAAATCACCAAACTTGTGATGAAAATCACAAGCACTCTGAAAAGATAATATCACTATAAAGTTGGCACCTTCCCCGGGAACGACACCATTTGATTTTGTGCCTAGCTGGTGTATGTCTTGTTGATTGGTGATCAATCAACTAGTGTACCTTGATTTTGGTCCTCAAACGGGAGTAATCAACAAAATTTATAACCTATTTCACCATGTACTAGGATAGCCTCAGCTAGCATAGCATAGTGGTTCTAGGATCGTTCACTGGGAAGGGTTTTCAAATTACAACTGATATTAATTTAAAGTTGAATTGATGCTTTTTCATTTTAAGGTTAGCTTTAAAAGAAAACATAAACTTTGGTTAAAATAAAGGGTTGGTTTTAAGCTAACCAAAAATAGTAACTAAAATTATTTATAAAGAAAAGTGTTTCTTGGAGTTTTTGGATTACTAGGGTCAGGCTCCTATTACAAAAATAGAGTTCCGATCACTTGAATCTTTTCCTCGCATCGGGGATTTAACATATTATTATTTCTCGAACCGATGTGGTACAAATGCTTCCCTTTTATGGATTCCAACACTAATTCCCTATTATTGAATCATCTTGCAATGGCTCGTGCCTCTCACCTAGCATTTTCCATTCAAGGTGATCCTTAACCTTGGACTACCCTTCAAAAGCTCACAAGAGATAACTAATGGATGTCTCCTTAGAGTCCAAAAGCTTACCAAGTGTTGGCTATTCTAGATGATCCTACCTTTGAACCACCTCCCAAAGGCTCGCAAGAGATAAACTAGTGTATCTCAATGGACGGAGATCACTTGCCTTACTAAGTGTTGGCCTAGGTGATTTTAAGGTGTTTTAAGTTAACTAAAAACATAGAAACCATTAACGAGTCACACTTTCTCTTCATTAAAAGCTGAAACAACAAAACTTCCAATTTTTGCATTCGACACCTTACACAGCTTCCTTAACATCAACAGAAAAAAAGCCTAGCCACTCATTCTCTGAGGAAACATCCTCAGAGCTTGTTTGACTTGTGAGAAAAATATAATCAAAATGAGTAGGTAAGGCAGAGCAAAGCTCTGTGTATTAATTTCTTCAAAACTATACAAAAGTTGGTCTTTAAGAACAAGCTCCCGAGATATCCTTGTGTAAAGAAAATTACAAATGATATATAAGAGGTTATTCACCCTTTCTTCTTACTTACAAAGAAAATTACAAGGAGAAAATAGGGATTTAAACAACAAATATCTGAAGAAAAAAAATCTAAAAGAGTCGGTCACAAATATCTAGGAGCACATAGGTGGATTTCGCAGCTTGCAACATGAGCTGCGAAAATTTCGCAAGCTGAAAGTGTCAATTTCGCAAGAAAAGGTTGACTTCGCAGCTTGCACTTTGTGATTTCACAGCTTGCGAAATTGCCTTTTAGCTTGGTGCGATTGTCTTCCAATGGCCATAACTTCTTCATTTCAGCTCTGATTTGTGCACTATTTAAAGCATTGGACTCCTGACTTCCCAAGATTCAACATGACATATAGTATATATAAAATAAACTCCAGGAAGTGGTTGAAATGTGTCCTATAGTTGCTGTCCTCATGGATTTCTCCATGTTAGATTCCTCTCTCTGTTTTTCCTCATTGCATTCTTGATTTACTTTTGGCACAGGACTAGAAAGCTCCAAAGCTTGGATTCTTCCTATAAATGAGCTTCCATTTGCTTTGCCATGGATTATATAAAACTCTCCCCTCATCTTAGATTGCTTTTGTGATCATAAAGCTATCAAAAACACAAAAACTTAACACAATTTGATTAGAAATGATTGCAAGGGTCCTTACCATGCCAATTGAGTTAAGAGGTAATAAATACTACTCAAAAGTGTTTAAAAGAGTTAATTACAAGCTATAAAATAACACTTTTTGAGTAGTAATCAGTTCCTCAAATTTGAATTGTAGGTATTTCCATATGAAGCATTGTTATTGGGCTTGAATTGTCTAATAACATTCGCTTGATCTCCAAACATTTCTCTAATAGCTAGAATTCTAGGACACTCCTCCACCAAGTGCTCATAAGATTGAAAAATGGAACAAGGCATAACTTGCACTGGTGTTTCAGAAACGGCTTGCACTTCACGTATCTTTTTCAGTTCTAGCTCATCCAATCTTCTTGTTATAGCTGCGACTTTTGCTTTCATGTCAATATCTTCATTCAAGGTATATATCCCAGCCTTAGCATTAAAAGCATGATTACTACTCAAAAAGTGCTATTTGATAGCTTGTAATTAACTCTTTTAAATACTTTTGAGTAGTAGTTATCACCTTTTAACCCAATTAACATATTAAGGACCCTTGCAATCAATTCTAATCAAATTGTATTAAGTTTTGGTGTTTTGATAGCTTTTTTATCACCAAAGTAATCCGAGATTGAGGAGAGTTCTTTAGGAATCCATGGCAAAAGATGTCCGGATAGGGCGTCAAGACACACCATCGGAGGGCAGCGGAACGTGAGCTGTAGCAGGCTTTCGGAATGATGTAGCAAGGCTTGCTCACGTTAGTCAATGATCCGGACAACATATCTGGATAAGATATGCTATCGTCCGGCGTGTGATGATCATGAGTGTCGTGTGCTTCTCATTGAGGGAGTCCGGGTAGCATTGCGGCGTGTGTCCTTTCGGGGAATGATGATGGAGTTGCGCCGGATAGCATTGCGGCGCATGTCCTTTGGGGAATCCGGATGGAGTTGCAACGGATAGCAATGCGCGCTCCGTGTCATCAGGGAGATGGGTCCCTACACCTTGTACACGCAGACGGTCCCCCTTGTGACGCGCGAATATCTCACTCTCGGAATTCTGTCTGGTAAGACATGTCCGGATCCTCTGATCGGATATTTCACATCCGGCGCCTGACGCCGGATGGGAGAAGAGGGCGTTTCGAATTCCCCGGTCAGACACATCTGGATCCTCTGATGGCGCTTACCCGGAGAGTTTCGCAGCCATTTTGCACAGTGCCGCGGTGTTCTCCTGAAGCTTCCCAATATGTGCGACCGACATTTTGAGATATTTTGCTTTAGATATTTGATGTCTAAATCCCCAAACTCTCCTTGTAACCCACCTATCATAGGATTCCTTAGTCCTTAAGTAAAAACAAAAGGGTGAATAACCCCTTATATATAGTTTGTAATTTCCTTTACACAGGACATCGATCATACTTATCATGTAATTCGATATATGGAATCGACGAACAGAGCACTTGCTCTGTTTTTCCTTCATATTTTTGTTTTCTCGTTAGTTTTCTTTCTAGTCAATCAAACTCTGAGGATTTTTCCTCAGAGGATGAGAGGCTAGGCTCTTCGTCTCTTGGAGTGAAGAAAGTCGAGTAAGTTTCCACATGCATAAATTGGAAGTTTTGTTGTTTTAGTTTTTGATTCGACTCATGGTAGCTTAGCTTTAAAGGCGTATCAACAAAATTTATACCTTAGATACTATTACTAAAGTAGCCAAGCTACTATAGCATAGTGGTTCTAGGATCGTTCACTGGGAAGGGTTTTCGCAAACACAAGTGATATTCAAATTAGGAAAATAGGTGATTTTCTTATGGAAGTTAGCTTTAAAAGAAGATGTAAATGTTTTAGAAAGATTTAAACTAATTTAAGCTAACATTAAAGACTAAAATGAAAGGGTGTAAAAACAAGTTTCTCAAAGATAGGATAGCTATGCTTTGGCTCTTATGCAAATTGGAAATCTCAGGATAGGCTCCTCGTGTTGGGGTTGCAACTATGGTGATGCTTGCTTCCCGAACCGGTATGGATTTAGCAAATCAAGTTTTAATCATTTAAAATGGCAAAACAGATGGTAGTGAATTTCATCAATGGTTATTCACCTTAGACTTCCTTTGAATGGCTCGTAAGAGATAACTAATGGTCTGAAGCCAAAAGCTTACCAAATATTGGCAACTCAAAGTCATTCCAAGTGTTAAACTCACCTTTCAATGGCCATTGAAATTGGTTCTAATGGATTAATGCAAAACTTGGAATTGAAAACCTCACCTTCTGATAGCTCGTAGGAGATAACTAATGGATAGAAATCCAAAAGCTTATCAAGTATTGGCCGTTGGAAATTGTCCAATGGAAATAAAAACTAAACTTTGCATTAATGAACCATTAATGAAAAACGACTACCTTACCTTCCAGGTGTGAGAAATTTCCATGGGAAATGCATCCAAGCCATCACATAACATCCATACTTTGAGAAACTTAAAAGGTTAGCCTCTCATCCTTGGGGATTTCATCCACCAAGGATGTTTGGCTACTAAGAAAATAAGAAAGAGAAGAGAAGGAGAAACAGAGCAAGGCTCTGTGGTATATTTCAATATATATGGGTATATTACATATCTTCCATCAACGAATGCAAAGGAGTTTATATAGAGAAGTTTTTCCAACCTTCCTAGCTAAGAAATCTTATGATTGGTGGATTACAAGGAGAAGAATGGAAATTTATACAAAAATATCTAAAAGAAAAGATCTCGTGTGGAGTTGGCAAAACAGGGGAGGTTTCGCACAGGGGTGCGAAATTCGCACACCATTCAGGAGGTGTGCGAAATTTTCGCACACCTGAAGCAGTTTTCTTCCGAAGGTCATAACTTCCTCGTTTCAGCTCCAAATCATGCACGGTTTGAAGCGTTGGATTCTTGACTTCTTGAGATTTAAAATGATATATAGCATGTAAAAAATGGACTTCGGGAAGTGCTCCAAAAGTGCCAAAGAAGACTGCAGCTGCTGTCCTCTGTTTTTCTCCTTGCTTCTCTTTGCTTCTCTTTTGCTTTTCTTTGCTTTTCTTTGCTTTTCTTCTTTGGTTGGCTTGTCTAAGTAGCTCCTCCATCATTTGGCATGCTTGAATTGATTCATAAGCTGATATAAACATGTAAACTTGCCACAAAATGGTTAAAACCAATTACTAAGGACCTTAATGAATTAATTGGGTTAAATGAATATGATTACTACCCAAAGGTGCTTAAAACCATTATAATTAGGTCTACAAAATAGCACTTTTTGGTAGTAATCAGTTTTTAATGAAGAGAAAGTGTGACTTGTTAATGGTTTTTATCTTTTTAGTTAACTTAAAACGCCTCTAAATCACCTGGGCCAACACTTGGTAAGGCAAGTGATCTCCATCCATTGAGATGCACTTGTTTATCTCTTGTGAGTCTTTGGGAGGTGGTTTAGAGGTAGGATTTTCTAGAATAGCCAACACTTGGTAAGCTTTTGGACTCCAAGGAGACATCCATTAGTTATCTCTTGCGAGCTTGTGAAGGGAAATCTAAGGTTAAAGATCACCTTGAATGGCAAATGCTAGGTGAGAGGCACGAGCCATTGCAAGTTGCATCAGTGAGAGGGATTTAGTGTTTGAACCCATTAAGGGGAAGCATCTGTACCACACCGGTTAGAGAATTAACTATATGTTAATTCTCTAATGCGAGGAAAAGAAACAAGTGATCGGAACTCCCTTTTTGTACAAGGAATCTGAGCCCAGTGATCTAAACTCCAAGAAACACTTTTCTTTATAAGTAAAATCAGTTACTATTTTTGGTTAGTTTAAAACCAAACCTTTTTCATTCAAACATCTTTATGTTTTCTTTTAAAGCTAACCTTGAAATGAAAAGGCACCAATTCAACTCTTGAATTAATATCAAATGTGAAGTGAAAAACCATCCCAGTGAACGACCCTAGAGCCACTATGCTATGCTAGCTAAGGCTATCCTAGTACATGGTGTAATAGGTTATAAATTTTGTTGATTACTCCCTGAAGACCAAAATCAAGGGACACTAGCTGGACACGAATCAAATGGCACCACTGTCAGGGACCATTGAGAAGACATGAATCAACTGAGACACCAATTGGGAACGAATCAAATGGCGCCGTTGCCGGGGATGGTGCCACTTTACAGTAATATGACCTTTTCAGAGTACTTGTGATCTTCATCACAAGTTTGGTGACTTTTATTTTCCTTTTACTAACTCTTTTTATTTGTTTATCTTTCTTTGTTCATATTTTAGTGTACTTTTTATTTAGTTTTTTGTTTACCTTAAATTTTTTTCTTTGAATTGTTTTTCTTTTATTTTCTTTTGTTTTCTCTGTTTTTAATTCACAAATTGCTAGTTGTGCATGCCATGTTGAATACGAGATAGCAGAGGAAGCCATGAACTTCATGAGTTATGTGGTTGAAGTTTCAAGAGGATGGGATGAACCAAATGCTCAAAATATGGGGAGAATGACGTCTCAACCTAATGCTAAGGGTGAGATGTATATTTTGAATGACGGCATAGACATGAAGGCAAAGATTGCAGCTATGGCAAGGAGATTGGAAGAGCTAGAAATGAAGAATATGCAAGAAGTGCAAGCCATCTCTCAGACACCATTGCAAGCTATGCCTTGTGCCATTTGTCTATCTTATGAGCACTTGGTGGAAAAGTGTCCTACCATTCCAACGGTGAGAGAAATGTTTGGTGATTGCAACACCTACAATTCCAATTGGAGGGACCATCCAAATTTCTCTTGGAAACCACAGCCACCTCAGTACAAGCAACCTGCTCAAGCACCTCAGCAAGCCTCGAACCTTGAACAAGTTATGGTGAATCTTAGCAAGGTCGTGGGAGACTTTGTTGGAGCTTAAAAATCCATCAATGCTCAGCTCAGTCAAAGAATTGACAGTGTAGAGAGTTCATTGAACAAAAAGATGGATGGAGTGCAAAATGATCTATCTCAAAAGATGGATAACCTCTAATATTCAATCTCAAGGTTTGCCAACCTCAACAAAGTGCAAGAAAAAGGAAACTTTCCTTCTCAACCTCATCAAAATTCCAAGGGTCTCCATCAAGTGGAAGCTCAAAAGGGAGAATCTTCAATGGTGAAGGAAGTTAAAACGGTTATCACTTTGAGGAGTGGTGAAGAGGTTGATCTGCCCACATGCAAGCTAGAGCATAAGGAAGAGAGTAAAACAGAGAAAGAAAAGAGGGAGGAAATCAAAGGAAAGAAAAAGGGGAAAAGTACAGAGAAAGATGACTACATAAATGAAGAACCACAAAGGATAGTCATCAAGGAAGAATTGATGAAGAAACACATGCCTCCACTTTTCCTCCAAGCTTTGTATGGGAAAATCATACAAAGCAAGTCTCAAGTGAGGGATGCAAACTTCATATGGGATCCAGGCAAGCTAAATCAGGATCAAATTTTTTGATGGACTTAGTCATTCTAAAGACTAATTAGTCCATAGCTTTTTGTTTTATTTATTACTTGTTTTAATTTTGATTTCAATGCTTTAATTTTACTTTGTTTTGATGTAATATAGGTTTTTGGATGATCAAAATCAAGAGGAATGTCAAAAATAAAAAAATAAAAGGTGAAAGAAGGAAGTTGGGAATCAAGAGGAGCTCAAAAAGCAAGGAGAGAGCATTGGCTGCGATTTTTTTTTTCGCAGCTGCGAAATGGGCTACGAAAACCCCCTCCTCCACGAAATCCGCCCCCTGCTGCAAAAATGCTCCAGGCTTCAAAAATGGGCTGTGAAACTCCACTTTGGCTGCGAAATGATTTTGCAGCCCCATAGCTACCCCTTGTGAAATTCCCCTTGGGCTGCAAAAAATGTTTTTCTTTATTCCCTTTGGCTGTAAGATGATCTCTAAGCTACAAAATGACCTCCAGGCTATAAAAATGACTTGCAAAATGAAGAGAGGTTTGCAAAGCCAAGGGAAGTTGCAAAAATGCCAAGAGAGCCCGCAACCATGCATTTAAAAAGGAGAGCCCTCTCTCTGGGATCACACACATGAAGCCTCTCATTCCATTTCTTACCTCCTTAAACCATCAAATCCCATAGCTACCAACTAAGAGCTCCAACTGAGGAGACTATGCCACCTAAGGAGACTACCAAAACAGAGGCCAAAGTCCTGATCCAACTTGCTCAAGAGGCCACCACAGATGCATCAGCTCCACAGGACCCTACCATTACTTGATCATCTCTTTACTTTTTGTCTTTACATATTATATTAATATACATAGTTCCATGTTTTGATGTCTTATATTTTAGGATTGGGTGTATTACTGATGATACATCATATATAGACATCATTTTTTATTTAAACTTGGCATTTGTCTATTTCCTCTACTCACTAACTCTTATGTTTTCTTTGAAACATGTGGTTTCTCCTATACGACTCAGACTCCATGTCACTCAGGAGGTACCACTTCCTCCCTATTTTTCAATCGCTTTTGTCACATTGAGGACAATGTTCAGCTTGGTTGGGGGGAGAGTTGAGGAAGGAAGTTTTTGTTATTAATGTTAAGTTATTTTGGTAATTTAGTTGCTTTTTGCTTAATTTAAATTTTTTTTCTACTCTCCATGGTTATTAAGGAAATATTTTCAAAATGAAATGGGAGAAATTGAATTTTTGTCTTTTTATTTGACTTAGAGTTTGTATTATGCTTACTAAAGTTGGTGAATTGTTGAAACTTCTATTGAATTCAACCTTAGTTTCTTCCACTTTAAGCTATACACACACTGTGCACAATAGGTTCCGATTATAAGATGAAAAACTATTTCCCTCTTGACTTAGGAAAATTTTAGACTTGGTACCTTTGTCCTCATTTAATAGTGTTGGGACACCTTATAAAAGGCCAATGAGCCTTTGAAAAAAAGAATAAAGAAAGAAAGAAAAAAAATGTTTGCTTGCCTTGAAACCCGAGCAAGGTCTGAGGGGTATATGGTGAAAATCTTTAAAACCTGGTGCCCTAAGCCTTCATTGGTTGGGAGTCACCGACCTCAATGCTCGTTACAAGGATGGATAGGTGGAGTTTAACATACTGTAGGTGCTTGGGTATTAAAATTCATTCTCAAAAGTTCGGGGTAAAATCCGAGGAGTTAGTGGTTGAAAGATCCTTAAAGCTTGATGCCCTAAACCTTAATTGGTTGGGATTCATTGATGGACCCCCGTTACATGGACAATTTAGAAAAGAATACCTTTAGCCTTGTACTCCTACAATGAAAAAAAATTTGTGAACCAAGAGGTGCGTTTTTAGCCTATTGGAGGTTGATCAGATTGCTAAGCTTTGAAAAAGAACTAGGTTTGGGGGAGAGATTAGTTCAACATACTATATTCGAAAACTAATAAATAACACTTAGATTTTTGTGGAAGAGTAAGATTTGACCCTTTGGGAGTGGAAACTCTTTTAAAGCTTAAATTTGCATAATGCTTTCTGTTTAAGAAATGTGATTAGACAAGTTATTTGATAACTCTTGTTGAAGTTTGAGTTTTATTTCTTTAATGTTCCATGTGAGAGTTAGATCATCATGCCACTTGAAAATTGTTTTTTGATCAGCATGATGTTGTAAATTATAGTACTGTTTATTTTTATTTTTCTCTCCTTCATTGCTAAAGGACTAGCAATATGTCGGTTGGGGGGAGTGATTACTACTCAAAAAGTGCTATTTGATAGCTTGTAATTAACTCTTTTAAATACTTTTAAGTAGTAGTTATCACATTTTAACCCAATTAACATATTAAGGACCCTTGCAATCAATTCTAATCAAATTGTGTTAAGTTTTGGTGTGTTGATAGCTTTTTGATCACCAAAGCAATCTGAGATTAAAGAGAGTTCTTTAGAAATCCATGGCAAAAGATGTCCGGGCAGGGCGTCCGGACACACCATCGGAGGGTGGCAGAACGTGAGCTGTAGCAAGCTTTCGGAATGATGTAGCAAGGCTTGTTCACGTTAGTCAATGATCCAGACAACATATCTGGATAGGATATGCTATCGTTCGGGGTGTGATGATCGCGAGTGCAGTGTGCTTCTCCCTAAGGGAGTCCGGGTAGCATTACGGCGAGTGTCCTTTTGGGGAATCCGAATGGAGTTGCGTGGGATAGCATTGCAGCGCGTGTCCTTTTGGGGAATCAGGATGGTGTTGCGCTGGATAGCAATGTCCGCTCTGTGTTATCAGGGGATGGGGTACCTACACCTTGTACACGCAGACGGTCCCCCTTACGACGCGCGGATATCTCACTCTCGGAATTCTGTCCAGTCAGACATGTCCGAATCCTCTTATCAGATATTTCACATCCGGCGCCTGACGCCGGATGGGAGAGAAGGGCATTTCAAATTCCCCGGTTAGACATATCCGGATCCTCTAATGGCGCTTACCCAGAAAGTTTCGCAACCATTTTGCACAGTGCCGCGGTGTTCTCTTGAAGCTTCCCGATATGTACGACCGACATTTTGAGATATTTTGCTTTAGATATTTGATGTCTAAATCCCTAAACTGTCCTTGTAACCCACCTATCATAGGATTCCTTAGTCCTTAAGTAAAAACAAAAGGGTGAATAACCCCTTATATATAGTTTGTAATTTCCTTTACATAGGACATCGATCATACTTATCATGTAATGCGATATATGGAATCGACGAACAGAGCACTTGCTCTATTTTTCCTTCATATTTTTGTTTTCTCGTTACTTTTCTTTCTAGTCAATCAAACTCTGAGGATTTTTCCTCAGAGGATGAGAGGCTAGGCTCTTCGTCTCTTGGAGTGAAGAAAGCCGGGTAAGTTTCCACATGCATAAATTGGAAGTTTTGTTGTTTTAGTTTTTAATGAAGAGAAAGTGTGACCTGTTAATGGTTTTTATCTTTTTAGTTAACTCAAAACGCCTCTAAATCACCTAGGCTAACACTTGGTAAGGCAAGTGATCTCCATCCATTGAGATGCACTTGTTTATCTCTTGCGAGTCTTTGGGAGGTGGATTAGAGGTAGGATTTTCTAGAATAGCCAACACTTGGTAAGCTTTTGGACTCCAAGGAGACATCCATTAGTTATCTCTTGCGAGCTTGTGAAGGGAAATCCAAGGTTAAAGATCACCTTGAATGGAAAATGCTAGGTAAGAGGCACGAGCCATTGCAAGTTGCATCAGTGAGAGGGAATTAGTGTTTGAACCCATTAAGGGGAAGCATCTGTACCACACCGATTAGAGAATTAACTATATGTTAATTCTTTAATGAGGGGAAAAGAAACAAGTGACCGGAACTCCCTTTTTGTATAAGGAATCTGAGCCTAGTGATCTAAACTCCAAGAAACACTTTTCTTTGTAAGTAAAATCAGTTACTATTTTTGGTTAGTTTAAAACCAAACCTTTTTCATTCAAAAATCTTTATGTTTTCTTTTAAAGCTAACCTTGAAATGAAAAGGCACCAATTCAGCTCTTGAATTAATATCAAATGTGAAGTGAAAACCCATCCTAGTGAACGACCCTAGAGCCACTATGCTATGCTAGCTAAGGCTATCCTAGTACATGGTGTAATAGGTTATAAATTTTGTTGATTACTCCCTGAAGACCAAAATCAAGGGACACCAACTGGACACGAATCAAATGGCACCACTGTCAGGGACCATTGAGAAGACATGAATTAGCTGAGACACCAATTGGGAACGAATCAGAGCATTTGGTTGAGACTTCATTTTTCCCACTTCTCCCCTGTTCGGTTCATCCCATCCTCTTGAAACTTCAGCAACATAATTCAAGAAATCCACGGGTTCCTCCGAATTCTTACTCATGAAATCTCATCCACACATAGTCTCTAGGAGTTGCTTCATTGAGGAAAACATACCATCATAAAAGTAGCTCACCAATAGCCATGTATCAAAGCCATGGTGAGGACAAGCATTGATAGCATGTATCTCTCCCAACACTCATAGAATTTCTCATTCTCCTTAGCTGAGAAGTTTGAAATTTGCCTTTTTAAAGCCATTGGTCCTATGAGTCGGGAAAAATTTCTTGAGAAATTCAGCTTGCAAATCAGTCCAAGTTCGGATACTCCTTGACCTTAAAGAATTAAGCCAAATCTTGGCCTTATCCTTCAGAGTGAAAAGAAATAGCTTTAGCCTCATCAAGTTGATTGAAGCTCCTCCCTCTTGGAATGTATTACAAACGTCTTCAAATTCTTTGGTATGCGTGTAGGGATTCTCACTTTCCATCCCATGGAAAGGAGGTAGAAGTGGTACAATATGTGGTCGGATTACTAGATGCTGTGTAGGAGGCACTATGCATGATGGTGCACTCATACGAGGTGGATACATGCGGTCCCTCATTGATATGAATGCATTGGGATTGTCCTACTGACCATGGTGACTATGTTAATCTTCAATTGTATCTTTCATTATGTTCAAGCACAATTCCAACTTTGTTTCATGAGGTATTTCAATTTTCACAAGTCTTCCTCCATTGTCTCGTATCCAATATTGAATACACAACTAATAACAACTGTAACAAAAACAAAGAAAACAATACTACAAAAAAAAAAAAAAACTAAGATTAACTAAAAACTAAATTAAAAGATAGGCTAAAATATGAACAAGTAAAAGAAACAATTAAAAAGAGTTAGTAAAAGAAAAGAAAAGTCACCAAACTTGTGATGAAGATCACAAGTGTTTTCGAAAAGGTTATATCATTGTAAAGTTGGCACCATCCTCGGCAACGATGCCATTTGATTTGTGCCCAGCTGGTGTATGCCCTATTGATTAGTGTTCAATCAACTGGTGTACTCTAATTTCGGTCCTCAGATGGGAGTAATCAACAAAATTTATAAACCTATTTCACCATAACTAGGGTAGCATTAGCTAGCATAACATAGTGGCTCTAGGATTGTCCACAGGGATAGGTTTTCAAATTACAACTGATATTAGTTCAAAAACTGAATTGGTGCTTTTTCTTTTCAAGGTTAGCTTTAAAAGAAAACATAAGTATGTGTGAAAAGGTTGGTTTTAAGTGAAACCATAAATAAAGTAACTGAAATTACTTACAAAGAAAAGTGCTTCTTGGAGTTTTAGATCACTAGGCTCAAGTTCCTTACACAAAAAGGGAAATTCCGGTCACTTGGATCTTTTCCTCACATTAAGGATTTAACATATAGTTATTTCCCGAACCGGTGTGGTACAAATGCTTCCCCTTAATGATTTCAAACACCAAATCCCTGTCACTGAATCATCTTGCAATGGTTCATACCTCTCACCTGGTATTGGCCATTCAAGGTGATCCTTAACCTTGGATTACCCGTCAAAAGCTTGCAAGAGATAACTAATGGATGTCTCCTGGGAGTCCAAAAGCTTACCAAATGTTGGATATTCTAGATAATCCTACCTTTAAACCACCTCCTAGAGGCTTGCAAGAGATAAACTAGTGGAACTTAATGGATGGAGTCCACTTGCCTTACCAAGTGTTGGCCTAGGTGATTTTAAGGGATTTTAAGTTAACTAAAATGATAAAAACCATTAATAGGTCACATTTTCTCTTCATTAAAAACTGAAACAACGAAACTTCCACTTTTGTATTTGGAACCTTACCTAGCTGCCTTCACTCCGAGAAACAAAAAGCCTAGCCACTCATCCTTAGGGAAAACATCCTCAGAGTTTGATTTGCTAGAAATAAAAATAAAAGAGAAAAAAAAAATGAGTAGGTAAGGTAGAGCAAAGCTCTATGTATTACTTTCCAAAGAGACTATCTAAAATTTGTCTACAAGAAAAACTCCCGAGAGATCTCTTTAAAGGAAAATTACAATAGATATTATATAGAGAGGTTATTCACCACTCCTGCCAACTTCCTAACCAAGAAAACTTGTCATTGGTGGGTTACAAGGAGAAAATAGGGATTTACACACAAATATCAAATGGAGTTGGTGCGCTAATATCTCAATTTACAGGTGGATTTCGCAAGTTCAAATGCAACTTGCAAAAATTTTGCAAGTTGAAATTGTCCATTTCGTAAGTTGCGAAATTGTCCTACAACTTATCAGCTCTCTGTCCTGTAGTGATTCCTTTCCTCTTCCTATTTTACAAGTTGGATTCCATAACTTGCGAAATTGCTGGATGGTTGATTTCTTCTGTAATTTTCTTCCTTGCATCCTGGTTTGGATTTGGCAAAGGGTTATGAAGCTCCAAATCTTAGTTTCTTCATGAATTAGATTTTCAACTTGCTTTGCCATGAACTATACAAAGATCTCCCTCATTCTTGGATTGCTTTGGTGATAAAAAAGCTATCAAAAGTACCAAAACTTAACATAATTTGATTAGAAATGATTGCAAGGGTCCTTAGCATGCCAATTGAGTTAAAAGGTAATAAATACTACTCAAAAGTGTTTAAAAGAGTTAATTACAAGCTATAAAATAACACTTTTTGAGTAGTAATTAGGCTGACACCATTCCATTGCTATTCTTAAGGTTGCTTTGCCAGATCTTGGAGCATATGGGTTTTCCTACTAAGCCTTAGCACGAGTGTTGCCGCATTTCTCAAGAGCGATTCACTCTTGACAAATGGAATCAGTTGGCGGGCTATTTTGCACCTCCAGGAGCCCATCCTATGGTAGCACCTCCAAAGCCCCCATAGACGAAGCAGGCAGAGTCTGCTCTAGTACCTATAAAGCAGGGCGAGTTTCCGACAAAGACTATACCACCTACCCCTGCATCACCTACTTCAGCACCACCAGTGCCCATGCTTGAGGCTATTTCTGCTACTCCCTCTATGACCCCTACTACTCCACCTGTTGCTCCTACTGCATCCGAGCCTTCCATCACCATCTCTGTTTTAGAGTTTCGTGGCCTTGTAGCTACCTTACAGACACTGTCCACCACACAAGCCACTCTCTTCCAGCAGATGGCTGAGATGCATTCCCAGCAGAACTAGCAGACTGCTATACTTCATCAGATCCAGCAACACCTGGGTCTTTTGTCTCCACCGCAACCTGACCTTCATGCATCATCAGAGCCTTTAGCTCCAGTTGAGGATACTATTCCAACTGAGGACACTACCACAGTAGAGATCCAGATCCTGCCACCTCAGGAGGCCACCATAGATGCCATTTCTTCAGTTGATCCTCAGGATGAGCCTCAGACAGTTGACACTGTCACAGCTACACCTGAGGATGCATCATCTCCACCTAAGGCTCCCACTATGTGATCATAGGACATCTCTTTATCTTATTGTATTTACATATTATATTAGTGGAGATTGTTCCTTGTTTTTATGCTTTATATTCTGGGATTGGATGTATTACTTGATGATATCTCATATTGTACTTTCTCAGATTAATATATAGACATCATTTTTTTTTATTATACTTGGTATTTTTCTAATTCCTCTACTCATTACTCTCTTGTTTTTTGACTCATGTGGTTTCTCCTATACCGCTCAGACTCCATTTCACTCAAGAGGTACGACTTCCTCTCTTTATTTTCAATTGCTCTTGACACATTGAGGGCAATGTTGATCTTGGTTGGGGGGAGAGTTGAGGAAGGAAGTATTGTTAATAATGCTAGGTTAATTTGTTAATTTAGTTACTTTTTGCTTAATTTTAAAAGTTTTTGCTCTACTCTCCATGGTTATTAAGGAAAAATTATAAAAATGAAATGAGAGAAATTGAGTTCTTGCCTTTTTACTTGAATCTTAGAGTTTGTATTATGCTTATTGAGGTTGATGAATTATTAAAAATCCTATTGAATTCAACCTTATTTCTTCCACTTTAATCTTACCACACACTGTGCACATTAGGTTCCGGTCATAAGATGAAAAACTATCTCACCCCTTGAACTTAGGAAAATTTCGACTTGGTAGCTTTGACCGCATTTTAATAGTGTTGGAACACCTTATAAAAGGCCAATGAGCCTTCTCAAAAAAAAGAAAAAAAAAAGAACAAAGTGTTTCACTTGCCTTGAAACTCGAGTAAGATCTGAGGGGTATTTGGCGAAAGTCTTTAAAACCTAGTGCCCTAAGCCTTTATTGGTTGGGAGTCACTAACCTCAATGCTCGTTACAAAGGTGAATAGGTGGAGTTTAACATATTGTAGGTGCTTGGGTATTGAATTTCAATCTCAAAAATCCGGGGTGAAATCTGAGGAGTTAACGGTCGAAAGATCCTTAAAGCTTGATGCCCTAAACCTTGATTGGTTGGGAGTCATCGATGGATCCCCGTTACATGGACACTTTAGAAAACAATACCTTTAGCATTGCACTCCTACAATGAAAAAATTTGTGAAATAAAAGAGGTGCGTTCTTATCCTATTGGAGGTTGGTCAATTTGCTAAGGTTTGAAAAAGAACTAGGTTGGGGGAATAGAATAGTTCGACATACTATAATTAGAAACTAATAAGCTTAACACTTAGATTTTGTGGAAGAGTAAGGATTGGAGCTTTGGGAGTGAAAATTCTTTTGATGCTTAAATTTGCATAATGCCTACTCTTTATAAATTGTGATTAAGCAAAATATTTGATGACTCTTGTTGAAGGTTGGGTTTTGCCTCTTTGATGTTCCATGAGAAAGTATGATCCGCATCATGCCACTTGAAAAATTTTTAGAGCGATTAGCATGATTTTGTAAATTATTTTACTATCTATTTTTCTTTATCTCTCCTTCATTGCTAAGGGACTAGCAATGTGTCGGTTGGGAGGAGTGATTACTACTCAAAAAGTGCTTTTTTATAGCTTGAAATTAACTGTTTTAAGCACTTTTGAGTAGTAGTTAATAATTTTTAACTCAATTGGCACATTAAGGAACCTAGCAAGGGTTACTAATAAGTTTTTGGCTAGTTTTGGTGTTTTTGGTAGCTTTTTGATCATTGAAACAAGCAAAGAATGAGAGAGAATTTTGTGCAATCCATGGCAATCCAAGTTGAAGCTCAAATACATGAAGAATCCGAGTTTTGGAGCACTTTATAGCCATTTTGCCAAGCTTGGCAATAGGTTGCCAATCTAATCAGAGATGCAAGGAAGAAAACCAGAGGAAGAAATCCAACATGTAGCAATTTCGCATGTCTATGCGAAAATTTTGCATAACATGTGAAATCAAGAGGAGGAGCAATTGCAGGATTGAGTGAAGGACAATTTCGCACACTATGTGAAATTTTGCACACCCTGCAAAACCATAAGATATAGAAAAAAAAAAAAAAAGAATTTCGCACATCATGCGAAATTTTGCGTAGTCTGCGAAATCTTTCTGTGCACCAACTCCGTTAGATTTTTATCTCTAGTTTTTTATGTTAATTACTATTTTCTCCTTGTAATCAACCAATGATATGATTTCTTTGTTAGGAACTATAAAGGGGGGTTGGAAAGACCTCTCTAGATAATATCTTTTTGTATAATCTTTTGAAGGATACAACACTGGTAATTCCGATAGGAAGAAATATACAGAGCCCTTGCTTTGCCTTTCCTTCTCATTTTTGTTTTCATTTTTCTTTCTAACCAAACAACCTCTACGAATGATTTCTCAGGGGATGAGTGGCTAAGTTTTATGTTTCTTGGAGGGATGGAAACTAGGTGAAGGACCCAAATGCAAAGGTGGGAGTTTTTCTTGCTTTAAATGAAGGTAGTTGTTAACCATTAATGCTTTTTATTTCAAGGTTTAGATTTAAATCCCTTAGAATCACCTTGAATGGCCAATACTTGGTAAGCTTTCTAGATTCTATGGATGCTTATTGCTAGATCCATGGATGTCCGTTAGTTATCAAGTACGAGCCATTGGAAGGTGGTTCAAGGTGAGAATCACCTTGTATAGCCAATACTTGGTAAGCTTTCCGGATTCTATGGATGCTTATTGCTAGATCCATGGATGTTCATTAGTTATCAAGTATGAGCCATTGGAAGGTGGTTCAAGGTGAGGATCTTTAGTGTTTGAAGCCATTAATGGGAAGCAACTACCATTTTTCATGAACCCTTTGGATCAAATCTTAATTGCTAAATACAAAACCGGTTCGGGAGATAACCATCCTTTATGTTATTGTCCCCAATGCGAGGAGAAGATTTGGAATCTCGCCCTTTGCCTAAGGAACCCGATCCTAGTGATCTAAAGCTCCAAGAGACATTCTCTTTGTAGTTAACTTGAATTTCTATTTTTTCTTAACTTAAAATCAACCTTTTCAACCATAATTCCATTTTCTTTAAAAGCTAATTTTCATAAGGAAAAACACCATTTCATTACCTTCACTAAAGTCACTTGTACAAAGAAAGCCCATCCATGTGGACGATCCTAAAGCCACTATACTATAGTAGCCATGCTACCCTAGTGTAAGGTGATTTAGGTTTTATAAATTTTGTTGATAACACCCGTCTGGCGCAAGAATCAAATGGCACCGTTGTCGGGGATGAATCAAGCTCAGGCCTCTATATTGTATGAATGGCTTAGGGATTTGGTTGACATGAACGACTACAGCTCATGAGCCTAAGGTTGTAGATGCTCTGAAATGCTCAAAGTTGTAGATGATAAGAACGATTGAGGATCCTATAAGCTTAGGCCTATAGATGCTATGAATCACTCAAGATGGTAGATGATATTAACAATTCTGTGTTATGAGCTTGAGCCTCTAGATGCTATGAATAGCTCAAGGTCATGGATGAAATGAATGACTTCAGGTCTTAAGCTTTGGGCTTTAGATGCCATGAATAGATCCAAGTTATGGTTGGCATGAATGACTTTGGATTGTGAGCCCGTAACTCTAAACGCCATGAACAACTCAGGGTTATGGATGACCTCAACGACTCTAGATCATGAGCTTTGGCCACTGGAAATGAAAGACTTTGGGTGGTGAGCTCAAGCCTCTAGATGCTATCTACAACTTAGGGTTGTCGAATACATGAAAGTCTTTAGGTCGTGAACTTAGGGTTTTAGATGATATGAGCAGCTCTAGGCTATGGTTGACATGAATGACTACTGGTCATGAACTTCAGGCTTTATATGCTACGAGCAACTCAGAGTTACAGTTGACATGAACAACTCTAGGTCATGAATTGAGGGCTCTAGATTTTATGAACAACTCAAGGATGTGGATGACATGAACGACTCTGACTCGTGAGCTTAGGCCTATATATACTATGAATAGATTAAGGCTGATGTTGACTTGAAAGACTCCAGGTCGTGAGCTTAGGGTTTTGGATGCTATGAGCAACTCTAGGATATGGTTGACATGAATGACTACTGATCGTGAGCTTAGGGCTTTATATGCTACGAACAGCTCAGAGTTATAGTTGACATGAACAACTCCAAGTCATGAATTGAGGGCTCTAGATGTTATGAACAACTCAAGGATATGGATGACATGAACGACTTCGACTCATGAGCTTAGGCCTCTATATACTATGAATAGATTAAGGTTGATGTTGACTTAAAAGACTCTAGGTCGTGAGCTTAAGGCTCTAGATCTAATGAGTAGCTTAGGGCTGTGGCTTACATGAATGACTCTTGGTTATGAGCTCAATGCTCTAGATCCTATGAATAATTAAGCGATGTAAATGACATGAATGACTTCGGGTCATGAGCTCAGGCCTCTAGATACTATGAACAACTCAAGGTTGTGGTTGACATGAAAAAATCCAGCCCATGATCTTAAAGCTTTAATTACTATGAACAATTGTGGATGACATGAATGACTCCGGCTCTTAACCTCAAGCGTCTAGATACTATGACAATCTCAAGGTTGTTGTTGATTTGAAAGACTTTGGGTCATCAGCTCAGGGCTTTAGATGATATGAACAGCTCAGGGTTGAGGGTTGAAATGAACAACTCCAGGTCGTGAGCTAAGGGCTTTAAATCCTATGAAAAACTTAGGGCTATGGATGACATGAACGACTTTGGGTCATGAGCTCAGGCCTTTAGAGACTATGAATAGCTCAAGCATATGGTTGACATGAAACACTATGGTCATGAGCTTAGGGCTTTAGATGCCATGCACAACTCAATGCTAGGGTTGATATGACCAACTCTAGGTCATGAACTTAAGGTTCTAAATGCTATGAGTAACTTTGGGTTGTGGCTGACATGAATAACTATAGGTCATGAGCTCAAGGCTCTAGATGCTATCAACAACTCTGGGTTGTGGATGACATGAGTGACTATGGCTCATGAACTCAGGCCTCTAGATACTATGAATAGCTCAAGGCTGTTATTGACTTGAGAGACTCCGAGTGATGAGCTCAAGGATCTAAATGTTAAGAATAGCTTGAGGTTGTGGTTGACATGAATGACTTCGAGTCATGATCACAAGGCTCGAGATCCTAGGAATAATTCAGGCTTGTAGATGTCTTGAACAACTTTAGGTCATGAGCTCAGGCTGCTAGATACTATGAAGAGCTTAGGGTTGTGGTTGACATGATGACTCTAGGTCATGAGCTCAAAGCTTTAGAAGCTATGAAAAACCTTAAGCTATGGTTGACATGAACGACTACAGGTCGTGAACTCAGGGCTTTTGATGCAATAAACCACTAAGGGTTATGGTTGACATGAATGACACTAAGTCTTGAGCTCAAAGCTCTAAATGTTATAAACAACTTTAGGTTGTGATTGACATGAGTAACTATAGGTCTTGAGCTCAAGGCTTTAGATGCTATGAATAGCTAAGGGTTGTGGTTCACATGAATGACTCTAGGTCTTGAGCTTAGGGCTTTAAATGCTATGAACAACTCTGGTCTGTGCTTCACATAAATCGTTATGGGTTTTGAGCTCTGGGCTTGAGATACTATGCAAAACTCAAGGCTATAGTTGACATGAACGACTCCAGGTTGTAAAAACATGTTTGTAGATGCTATGAATAACTTTGGGCTATAGTTGACATGAACAACTACATGTCATGAGCTCAAGGCTCTAGATGCTATGAAAAGCTCAGGGCTACGGTTGACATGAACAACTCCAACTCGTGATCTCAAGGTTGTAGATGTTGTGAATAACTTAAGGTTGTAGATGACATGAACAACTTTGACTCCTAAGCTCAAGCCTTTAGATACTATGACTAGCTCTTGGCTATTGTTGACTTGAAAGATTTTAGGTCTTGAGGTCAAGGCTCTAGATGCTATGAATAGCTCAAGTTAGGGTTGAAATGAATAACTCGAAGTTGTCAGTTACGGACTCTAGATCCTATGAACAATTCAAGGTTGTGGATGACATGAACGACTATGGGTCATGAGATGAGGCCACTAGATACTTTGAATAGCTCAAGGTTGTTATTCACTGTAAAGACTATGGTTGGGAGCTTTAGGCTCTAGATGCTATGAACAACTTATGGTTATGGTTAATATGAACGACTCCAGGTTGCGAGCTTAGCGCTCTTGTTGCTATGAACAACTCAGGGCTATGAATGAGATGAACAACTTTAGGTTATGAGCTCAGGGCTCTAGATGCTATGATACGGCTATGGTCAACATGGAAGACTTCGGGTCTTAAACTCAGTGCTTTAAAAGAAATGAACAACTTAGAGTTGTTGATGATATGAATGACTCAAGATCCTATGAGCTCATGCCTCAAGATTCTATGAATTGCTGAAGGTTGTGGATGATATGAATGATTATTCATCCTGAGCTCAAGCCTTTAGATGCTACGAACAACTTAGGGTTATAGATGACATGAACCATTCCTGGTCATGAGCTCAAGACTCAAAATACTATGAACAACTCAAGGCTATGATTGACATAAACGACTCTGAGTCGTGAGCTCAAGGCTTTTGATGCTATGAACTACTAAGGGTTGTGGATGAGATGGGTTATTATGGGTTGTGAGCTTAGGGCTTTGGATGCTATGAACCACTCAGGGCAGTGGATGACATGAGCTACTTCAGATCATGAGGTAGAGGTTATGGATGTTATGATCAACCTAAAGTTGTGAATGATTTGAATGACTCATAATCCTGTGAGCTCGAGCTTATAGATGCTATGAATTGCTTAGGGCTTTGGTTGACATGAACAACATCAAGTTGTGAGCTTAAGGCTTTAGATGCTATGAATAGCTTAAAGTTGTGGATGATATGAACGACTTTGGATTTTATGAGCTCAAGGCTCTAGATACTATGAACCGCTTAGGGCGGTGGATGATATGAATGATTCTACATCATTAGCTCAAGCTTTTAAGTCCTATGAATAGCTTAGGCCTATGGATGACATGAACAACTCCTAGTCATGAGCTCAAGGCTCTAGATGCAATGACACACTCTTTGCTCTGGTTGAGATGAACAACTCTGAGTTATAAACTTAAGGCTCTAGATGCAATGAATAGCTCAGGGTTGTCATTGACAGCTTAAGGTTGTGAGCTCAGGGCTTTAGATGTTATAAATATCTTAGGCCTGTGGTTGACAGAACGACTCTGGGTCATGACCTCAGGGCTCGAAATGCTATGAACAACTCAAGGTTGTGGAAGAAAATAATGACTCCGGGGGATGAGCTCTGGCCTCTAGATAATATGAACAACTTAAGGTTATGGTTGACATCAAAGACTCTGGGACAAAGCCTTGAGCTCATGGCCTATGGTTGTTCATAGCACCCATAGCCTTAAGTTGTTCATAGCACATAGAGGCTTGAGTGCATGATGTAGAATCATTATTAACATCCACAACCCTGAGCAGTTCATAGCATCTAGAGGCCTTAGGTCATAGGAGACCAAGTCCTGCATATCATCCACAACTATGAGCAATTCATAGCATCTAGACCCCTGAGCTCATGACCTAAAGTTGTTCAGGTCAATCACAACTCTAAGTTGTTGATAGCATCTCGAGCCCTAAGCTCTTGACCAATAGTCGTTCATGTCATCCATAACATTGAGTAGTTCATAGCATCTAAAGGCTTGAGCTCATGACACAAAATCATTTGTATTTTTACCAACCCTGATCAGTTGATAAAATCTAGAGGACCGAGCTCACAAGACCCCAATTCGTTCATATCATCCACAACTTTCAGTTTTTCATAACTTCTAGAACCTTGAGCTCAGGGCCTGAAGCCTTTCATGTTAACCACAACCCTGAGTTGTTCATAGAATCTTACGGTCATGACTCGAAGTTGTTCATGTCATCCATAACCAGGAGTTGTTAAAAGCACCTAGAGTCATTCATATCAACCATAACCCTGAGTTGTTCATAGCATCTAGAGGCCTAAGATCATGACTCTGAGTGGTTCTTATCCACCATAGCCTTAAGCTACTCATAGCATCTAGAGCCTTGAGCTCACGACCTGTAGTAGTTCATGTCATCGAAGTCCAAGCTTGTAAAGGGTAATCCAAGGTTAAGGATCACCTTGAATGGCAAATGCTAGGTGAGAGGCATGAGCCATTGCAAGATGCATTAGTGAGAGGGAATTAGTGTTGAAACCATTAATGGGAAGCAACTGTAACAAACCGGTTGGGAGGATAACTATAAGTTAAATCCCCAATGCGAGGAAAGATCCGGAATCTGCATTTTTTGTAAAAGGGGCTTGAACCTAGTGACTTGAAAATCCAAGAGACCCTTTTCTTTATAATTAAAACTCAGTTACTATTTTTGGTTAGTTTAAAACCAACCTTTTCCAAATCAAAGATTATGTTTTCTTTTAAAGCTAACTTAGAAAAGAAAAAACACCAATCCAATTCTTTAAACTAATATTAGGTGTGAAATGAAAACCCATCCCAGTGAATGATCTTAGAGCCACTATGTTATGCTAGCTGTGGCTATCCTAGTACATGGTGAAATAGGTTATAAATTTTGTTCGTTACTCCCATCTGAGAACTGAATCAGAAGACACCAGCTGAGCATAAATCAAATGGTGCCATTGCTGGGGATGGTGCCACTTCACAGTGATGTTATCTTTTTAGAATACTTGTGATCTTCATCACAAGTTTGGTGATTTTTTCTTTTCCTTTACTAACTTTTTATTTTATTTCTTTTTATTTATCTTTTTTTTTTTAGTTTATATTTTTTAATTAGTTTTTATTTAGTTGTAATTTTCTTTCTTTCTAGAATTATTTTTTTTTGTGTTTTCTTTATTTTTATTTTTGTTTCAGATATTGCTAGTTGTGTATGCCATATTGGATACGAGATAATGAGGGAAGACTTGTGAAAATAAAAAATCTTCATGAAACAGAGTTGGAATTGGAAGTGGAAGTCATGGAAGCTATACCTGAAGATTAGCATAGTCAACATGCTCCAATAGAAAATCTCAACGCATACCGATCCATGAAGGACCGCATGTATCCGCCTCGTATGAGTGTTCCATCATGTATAATGCCACCTACAGAGTAGCTACTGATCTGACCACATATTGTGCCGCTTCTACCTATTTTTCATGGGATGGACCGTGAGAATCCCTACCAGCATATCAAGGAATTTGATGTTTGTAACACTTTCCAAGAAGGAGAAGCTTCAATCGACTTGATGAGGCTTAAGCTATTTCCTTTCACTTTAAAGGACAAGGCCAAAGTCTGGCTTAATTCTTTAAGGCCAAGGAGTATTCGATCTTGGACTGATTTGCAAGCTGAATTTCTCAAGAAATTTTTCCCGACTCATAGGACAAACGACTTGAAAAGGAAAATCTCAAACTGCACAACTAGGGAGAATGAGAAATTCTATGAATGTTGGGAAAGATACATGGAAGCTATCAACGCTTGTCCTCACCATGGCTTTGATACATGGCTATTGGTGAGCTATTTTTATGATGGTATGTCTTCCTCAATGAAGCAACTCTTAGAAACAATGTGCGGAGGAGACTTCATGAGTAAGAATTCGGAGAAAGCCATGGATTTCTTAAGTTATGTAGTTGAAGTTTCAAGAGGATGGGATGAGCTCAATGCCAAAGAAGTGGGAAGAATGAATTCTCAACCAAATGCTTCTAATGCTAAGGTTGGGATGTATATTTTGAATGAAGGTACTAATACGAAAGCAAACTTTGCAGCTATGGCAAGAAGAAGATTGGAGGAACTTGAAGTGCAGGCCATTTCAGACACACCAATGCAAGCTAAGCCGTGTTCAATTTGTCAATCTTTTGAGCACATGGTGGAAGAGTGTCTACGATGCTAGCGGTGAGAGAAATGCTTGGGGATCAAGCAAATGTTATTGGAAAATTCAAGCCCAATAATAATGCTCCATATAGTAACACCTACAATTCAAATTGGAGGAACCATCCAAATTTCTCTTGGAAGCCAAGGGCACCTCATTACACATAACCTAACCAAGCACCCCCGCAAGCCTCATGTCTTGAACAAGCCATTCTGAATCTTAACAAGGTCATGGGAGACTTTGTAGCAGAGTAGAAATCCATCAATGATCAATTCATGCAAGTGAATGCTGAGATAATTCTCATATCATGCAAGAAATGGCCAATCGAGACAGAATGATGGATGGGAAGCACAATGATCTATCTCAAAAGATAGATAATCTCTAGTACCAGATCTCAAGGCTTACTAATCTCAACACAGTGCAAGAGAAAGGAAAATTTCCTTCTCAACCTCATCAGAATCCAAAGGTTATCCATGAAGTGGAGGCTCAAGAGGGAGAATCTTCTTAGATGAGGAAAGTTAAAGCAGTGATCACTCTAAGGAGTGGTAAAGAGGTTGATCTGCCTACACTCAAGCTAGAGCAAGAACCAAAGCAAGAACAAGAGACTGAAGCAGAGAAAAAGAAGATGGAGGAAAACAAAGGAAAGAAGAAAGGAAGCAGTACAAAGAAGGAGGACCTTGAAGCTAACGTGAATGAAAAACTGGAGAGGACCATCAACCAAGAAGAAGTGATAAGGAAGCACATGCCTCCACCTTTCCCACAAGCTTTGCATGGCAAGAGGGAAATCAACAACGCATCAGAAATTCTTGAAGTGTTGAGGCAAGTGAAAGTTAATATCCCTTTGCTCGACGTGATCAAGCAAGTTCCGACTTATGCAAAATTCCTAAATGACTTATGCACTATCAAAATAGGGTTGAATGTAAGTAAGAAAGCCTTCTTAACTGAACAAGTAAGTTCCATTATACAGTGCAAGTCCCCAGCGAAATACAAAGATCCGAGTTGTCCTACCATATCAGTGATGACTGGAGATACGTGTGTGGAGAAAGCTTTGTTGGACTTGGGAGCAAGTGTGAATTTGCTACCCTACTCTGTCTATAAGCAATTGGGACTGGGAGAGTTGAAGCCAACATCAATCACTCTATCTCTAGCAGATAGATCTATGAAAATTCCAAGAGGTATGATTGAAGATGTGCTAGTTCAAGTTGACAAGTTCTACTACCCAGTGGACTTTGTTGTTCTTGATACGGATCCGATCGCCAAAGGAACCAACTATATTCCTATCATACTTGGAAGACCATTCCTAGCTACTTCAAATGCTATCATCAATTGTAGGAATGGAGTCATGCAGCTTACATTTGGAAACATGACGTTGGAACTCAATATCTTCTATATGTGCAATAAACAATTCCATCCGGGAGAAGAAGAAGGACTAGAAAAGGTGTGCATGATTGATAACTTAGTGGAGGAGCATTGTGATTAGAAGATGCTAGAAGAACTAAACGAGAATTTTGGGGATCTTGATGAAGGGTTACCTGAACCCTTAGATCTGCTTGCTACTCTGCCTCCTTTGAAGACGAGGGAAGAAATTCTTCCTTTATTCAATGAGGAGGAGACACAAGAAGCCATTAAGGAGGAGCCCCCAAAGCTTATTCTGAAGCCATTACCCACGGAGTTGAAGTATGCATACCTGAAGGAGAACAAGCAGAGCCCTATTGTTATTTCTTCATCTCTTACCACTACTCAGGAGGATTGTCTACTTGAAATCCTCAGGAGATGTAAGAAGGCGATAGGATGGAAAATTTCTAATTTGAAAGGGATCAGCCCTTTAGTCTGTACTCATCATATATACATGGAAGAAGAAGCTAAGCCAGTTTGTCAACCCCAATGAAGGTTGAATCCTCACATGCAAGAGGTGGTGCGAGCTGAGGTGCTTAAGCTACTTCAGGCTGATATTATCTACCTCGTATCATATAGCCCATGGATGAGTCCTACGCAAGTCGTGCCAAAGAAATCAGGGATCACAGTGGTGCAAAATGATAAGGGGGAGGAAGTTTCTACAAGCCTCACTTCAGGTTGGAGGATGTGTATTGATTATAGAAAGTTGAATGTTGTAACAAGGAATGACCACTTTTCATTGCCATTTATTAATCAAGTGCTTGAGAGGGTCCCAAGCCATCCATTCTAATGTTTCTTGGATGGTTACTCTGGGTATTTTCAAATTGACATTGCTGTTGAAGATCAGGAGAAGACCACTTTCACTTGTCCATTTAGAACTTATGCATACAGACAAATGCCTTTCGACTTATGCAATGCACCAGTAACATTTCAAAGATGCATGTTAAGCATTTTCAGTGATATGGTGGAGCATATTATGGAAATCTTTATGGATGATATCACCGTATATGGAAGTGCGTTTGATGAATGCTTAGTCAATTTGGAAGCTATGCTAAACTGATGCATAGAGAAAGACTTGGTGCTCAACTGGGAGAAATGTCATTTCATGGTACCCTAAGGGATCGTCCTTGGGCATATTATCTCCAGCCAAGTTATTGAGGTGGATAAAGCAAAAGTTGAATTGATTGTCAAGTTGCCATCGCCAACAACTGTCAAAGGAGTAAGGCAATTCCTTGGCCATGCTAGGTTCTATAGGAAGTTCATTAAAGATTTATCTAAACTTGCAAGACCTCTATGTGAGCTATTGGTAAAGGATGCTAAATTTGTATGGGATGATCGATGTCAACGGAGTTTTGAAGAATTGAAGTTATTGCTGACAATCGCTCCAATAGTGATAGCTCCCAATTGGCAATTACCCTTTGAAGTGATGTGCGATGCCAGTGACTTTGCTATAGGAGCTATTCTTGGGCAAAGAGAAGATGGAAAGCCCTATGTGATCTACTATGCGAGCAAAACGTTGAATGAAGCGCAAAGAAATTACACAACCACATAGAAATAATTGTTGGATGTAGTTTTTGCCTTAGACAAATTCCACGCTTTCTTGGTAGGGTCTTTCATTGTGGTTTTCACTGACCATTCAGCCTTGAAATATTTGTTGACTAAACAAGATGCAAAAGCGAGGCTGGTCAGATGGATTCTCTTGCTTCAAGAATTCAATCTTCAGATCAAAGACAAGAAGGGAGTGGAAAATGTGGTAGCCGACCATCTATCGAGGCTAGCCATAGCACATAATTCCCATAGTTTGCCAATAAATGATGATTTTCCAGAGGAGTCACTCATGTTGATAGAAGCCGCTCCTTGGTATGCTCATATTGCTAACTAGTTAGTTACCGGGGAAGTTCGAAGTGAGTGGAAAGCATAAGATAAGAAGCACTTCTTTGCAAAAATTCATGCTTACTATTGGGAAGAGCCATTGCTATTCAAATATTGTGCGGATCAAATAATTCGGAAGTGCGTCCCTAAGCAAGACCAATGGGGGATCCTTAGTCATTGCCATGAAAGTGCATGTGGAGGCCACTTTGCTTCTCAGAAGACAGCTATGAAAGTGTTGCAATCGGGCTTTTGCTGATGATCACTCTTCAAAGACGCCCTCACCATGTGTAGAAGCTGTGACAGATGCTAGAGGCTTGGGAAATTATCGCGTAAGAACATGATGCCTTTGAATCCCATTTTAATAGTTGATCTTTTTTATGTATGGGGCATTGACTTCATGAGACCTTTTCCTATGTCATTTGGCTATTCTTACATCTTAGTGAGAGTGGATTATGTTTCTAAATGGGTGGAAGCAATCCCGTGCAAGCGAAATGACCATAGAGCTGTTCTCAAATTTCTCAAAGAGAACATCTTCTCTAGATATGGAGTACCCAAAGCCATAATCAGTGATGGGGGTACTCATTTTTGTAACAAACCATTTGAAATTCTCTTAGCCAAGTATGGGGTGAAGCTTAAGGTAGCTACACTTTACCACTCTCAGACTTCTGAGCAAGTTGAGTTAGCCAATTGGGAGATAAAGAACATATTGATGAAAGTGGTGAATACGAGCAAAAGAGATTGGTCTATTAGGCTACATGATTCACTATGGGCTTACAGGATAGCTTACAAGACCATTCTTGGAATGTCTCCATATCGCCTAGTCTATGGCAAAGCGTGTCATCTCCCCATTGAAGTGCAATAAAAAGCTTGGTGGGCAATCAAGACGCTCAACATGGACTTGAACAGAGCCGGAGTGAAGAGATTTCTAGACCTTAATGAGATGGAGGATTTGAGAAATGATGCCTATATCAATTCAAACATTTCAAAATAGATATTGAAAAGGTGGCATGATCAGTTAGTCTCCTGCAAATAATTTCAAAAGGGACAAAGAGTCTTGCTTTATGACTCTAAGCTCTATATTTTCCCGGGAAAATTGAAATCAAGATGGATACGTTCGTTTACTATCCATGAAGTTTATTCAAATGGAGTAGTAGAGCTACTCACCAGTACCGGGACTTTCAAAGTCAATGGCCAATGTCTCAAGTCATTCCTAGAGCCATTTTCTAAAGACAAGGAGGAAATCAACCTCCTTGAACCACATCAAGCCTGAAGAAAAAATGGTTAGATGGGCTTAGTATGTCGGAAGACACTAAGTCCATAATTTTTTATTTTTTGTTTTAATTTTTAAAAATTCAAGTTTTATAGATTTGATATATGTTTTTAAGTTAGAATTTCTAGCTTTAATTTTATTTTATTATGACTTAAATTAATTTTTTATGATAAAAAACAGGAGAAGTAAAAAACAGAGGAAAATAGAGCACTTCGCAAGACAAAAAGCCAATGCGAAAAATTTAACATCACCTTTTTCTCATTGCAAAAATTTTCACATCAGAAATTCCAATTTCGCATTAGCATCACCATTTCAGATCAGCCAAACGTCAATGCAAAAAATTTCGCATTAGCCACGAGTCGTGAGAAACGCATGCGAAACGCCAACATTCACCTAACGGCCAGGAGGGAAGCCAAAAGTCATTTGAAATTCCTATTTAAAGGCCTCCAGCTAACCATTTTGCACAAGCATCCTCTATTGCGAAGAATTCACTGCCGCCTTGTGAAGCAAATTCCTCGCCATTTCGCACCCCGTGACCACCAACAAGAAGAAGAGCAATCCACCTCTTGTCCATATTAGCTATGGTGCCCACCAGAGGGGGCCATATAGACCCGTCCGCATCTCGTGGGGCTCGGCCAACTGCTTCCACTCCTCAGGATCCATCTCAGGCCTCTTGATTCATGCCCAGTTGAGTATTTTAATAAAAAATATTTATAAATCCTATGACCTTATACTAGCATAGCAAAGCTACTATAGTATAGCAGCTCTAGGGTCGAACTCAGGGATGGGTTTTCACTCTACCAGTGATAGACTCTAGATTAGAAATTGAGTCTGATGATTTCCTTTATCATAAACTTAAAGTTTAAAAGAAAATAAAATTTGTTTTGGAAGTGATGTTTGGAACTAAACTAATATAGAACTAGGTAGAAATGAAAGAAAGAAAGTCTCCCGGAGCTAGAGGTTGCTAGGATCAAGTTCAGAATGCAAAGTGGGAAATTTCGGATTTTTCTTCTCGCATTGGGGACAACAACATAAAGGATGGTTGTTTCCCGAATCGGTATAGGTTTAACAATGAAGATTTAATCCATAAAAAGTCAATAGAAGTGGTAGTCAAGTTTCATTAATGGCTTTAGACACTATGGGTCTTCACCTTGAGCCACTTTCCAATGGCTCGTACATGATAACTAATGGTTTGATATGGATCTAGCAATAAGTATCCACAGAGACCTAAAGATTACCATGTATTGGCCATTCAAAGTGATTCAAAGGGATTTAAAGCAAAACTTTAGATTTAAAAGCCATTTATGAACTCCAACTACCTGTATTTAATGCACAAGAGTTTTCCACCTTTGCATCTGGACTTTTCACCTAGCTTCCCTTACTCCAAGAAACCAAAGGTTCAGCCTCTCATCCTCTGGGAAAACATCCTTAGAGGTTGTTTGGCTTCCAAGAAAAAGAAAATAGTAGAGAGAAAAAGAAATCAAAAGAGATCTCTATATTTCACTCAGTGTAAAATATACATAAGTTGGTCTCTCCTGGAGAAAGCTCCCCGAGAGTCCCTTTTTTTAGTGTTTACAAGAGAGTTTATATAGGAAGGTAATTTACCCTTCCTTGGATACTTCCTAGCTAAGGAATTACATGATTGGCTGAATACAAGGAGAAAATGGAAATTTAGACACAAAAATATCAGAAGAAAAAGAGTTGGCACAAATATCCCAGTTTCGCACGTTGCATGGTGATTTGCGAAAATTTCACAAGTTGATTTCGCAACTTAGAATCCACTTTCGCACGTTGAGATCGAAGTTCACAAGTTGCAAAATCAACTTCGAATGCTGGGCTTCACCGCGACTACACAGCTGCCATCCACTTTAAATTTCGCACGTTGAAGTTCCAATTTCGCAAGGTGCGAAATTGTCCCTCAGCTTGATGTAGTTACCTTCCGAAGGCCATATCTTCCTCATTTCATCTCCAAATCGTACACGGTTTGAAGCGTTGGATTATTGACTTCCTAAGATTTGAAATGGTATATAGCATGTAGAAAATGGACTTCGGGAAGTGCTCAAAAAGTGTGAAAGAAGACTGCAGCTGCTGTCCTCTGTTTTCCTTACTCTGTTTTCCTCTCTCCATTGCTTTTTCCTTGCATACTTTGAACGACTAAGGCAAAGGACTATGAGGCTCCAAAGCTTGGTTTCTTCATGAATTTGAGCTTCCAAAAGCTTTGCCATGAACTATATACAACTCTCCCTCATTCTTAATTTGCTTTGGTGAGCTAAAAGCTATAAAAAACACCAAAACTTAACACAATTTGATTAGAAACGATTGCAAGGGTCCCTAACATGCCAATTGAGTCAAAAGGTAATAATTACTACTCAAAGGTGTTTAAAAGAGCTAATTACAAGCTACAAAATAACATGTTTTGAGTAGTAATCACTCCCCCCAACCAACATATTGCTAGTCCCTTAGCAATGAAGGAGAGAAAAAATAAAAATAAAAGTAATAAATTTACAAAATCATGCTGATCACTCCAAAAAATGTTTAAGTGGCATGACTGATTGATTACTACTCAAAACGTGCTATTTCATAGCTTGTAATTAACTCTTTTAAACACTTTTGAGTAGTAGTTATTGCCTTTTAACCCAATTAACATGTTAAGGACCCTTGTAATCATTTCTAATCAAATTGTGTAAGTTTTGGTGTTTTTGTTAGTAATTTGATCACCAAAGCAATCCAAGATTGAGGAGAGCTCTTTGGAATCCATGGCAAAGTAATGGAAAGCTCAAATTCATGAAGAAACCAAGCTTTGGACCTCCATATCCCTTTTCCAAAGTCGTTCAAAGTATGCAAGGAAAGAACAACGGAGAGAGGAAAAACAGAGTGAAGAAAACAGAGGACAGCAGCTACAGTCTTCTTTTGCACTTTTGGAGCACTTTTTTAAGTCCATTTTTTACATGCTATATACCATTTCAAAGCTCAGGAAGTCAAGAATCCAATGCTTCAAATGGTACGCAATTCGGAGTTGAAATGAAGGGGTTACAGCCATTGGAAGCTGATCACTCCAAGCTGAAGGAAGAATTTTGCACAGCGTTGCGAAATCACCCTTTTGTTGCGAAATGATTTCGCAGCCTTTTTGCACAATGCTGTGGAATTCCCCCTGAAGTTTCACGACACGTTGGAAGCCGAACACCGCAAGTTGAAAGACCATTTCACAGCGGTGCGAAATCAGCCGTTTGCTGCGAAGTAATTTCTCAACCCTTTTTGTGCGTCTGCGAAATCTCGCAGACCTCGTTTTCCCCTGCGAAATGGTCCTTAGTGCTTCCCGATATTTACAACCGACTCTTTTAGATATTTTCTTCAGATATTTTTGTATAAATTTCAATTTTCTCCTTGTATTCAGCCACTCATGTAATTCCTTAGCTAGGAAGTATCCAAGGAAGGGTAAATTACCTTCCTATATAAACTCTCTTGTAAACACTAAAAAGGGGACTCTCGGAGGAGCTTGTTCCAAACAGGAGATCCATTATATAGATATATAATATATGTGAAATTGACGAACAGAGCACTTGCTCTGTTTCTTCTTTATATTCTTGTTTTCTCATTCTTTTTCTTTCTAGCCAATCAAACTCTCAAGATTCTTCCTCGGAGGATGAGAGGCTAGGCTCTTCGTATCTTGGAGTGAGGAAAGCCGGGTAAGTTTCAACATGCATAAATTGGAAGTTTTGTTGTTTTAGTTTTTAATGAAGAGAAAGTGTGACCCGTTAATGGTTTTTATCTTTTTAGTTAACTTAAAACGCCTTTAAATCACCTGGGCCAACACTTGGTAAGCCAAGTGATCTCCGTCCATGGAGATTCACTAGTTTACCCCTTGCGAGCCTCTGGGAGGTGACTTGAAGGTAGGATTTTCTAGAATTGCCAACACTTGGTAAGCTTTTGGACTCCAAGGAGACATCCATTAGTTATCTCTTGCGAGCTTTTGACGGGTAATCCAAGGTTAAAGATCACCTTGAATGGCAAGTGCTAGGTGAGAGGTACGAGTCATTGCAAGATGCATCAGTGAGAGGGATTTAGTGTTTGAACCCATTAATGGGAAGCATCTGTATAACACCGGTTGGAGAAGGAACTATATGTTAATTCTCTAATGCGAGGAAAAGAAACAAGTGACCGAAACTTCCTTTTTGTATAAGGAATCTGAGCCTAGTGATCTGAAACTCCAAGAAACACTTTTCTTTGTAAGTAAAATCAGTTACTATTTTTGGTTAGTTTAAAACCAAACCTTTTTCATTCAAACATCTTTATGTTTTCTTTTAAAGCTAACCTTGAAATGAAAAAGCACCAATTCAGCTTTGAATTAATATCATTTATGAAGTGAAAACCCATCCCAGTGATCGATCCTAGAGTCACTATGCTATAGTAGCTTTGTCTTTGCTACCCTAGTATATGGTGTAATAGGTTATAAATTTTGTTGATTACTCCCTCAATCAAGGAGCACCAGCTGGACACGAATCAGCTGAGACACCAATTAGGCATGAATCACTGATCAAACTCTCACATGGAACATGAAAGAAATAAAACTCAAACTTCAATAGGAGCTATCAAATAATTTGCCTAGTCACAATTCATAAAGAGTAGGCATTATGCAAATTTAAGCTTCAAAATAATTTCTCCCAAAGGTCCAATCCTTACTCTTCCACAAAAATCTATGTGTTATTTATTAGTTTCCGGATATAGTATGTCAAACTAATCTCTCCCCTTAACCTAGTTCTTTTCAAAGCTTAGCAAACTGATCAACCTCCAATAGGCTAAGAACGCACCTCTTTTCTTTCACAATTTTTTTCTTGTAGGAGTGCAAAGCTTAAAGGCATTCTTTTCTAAATTGTCCATGTAACGGGGGTCCATCGATGACTCCCAACCAATCAAGGTTTAGGGCATCAAGCTTTAAGGATTTTTCAACCACTAACTCCTTGGATTTCACCTCGGACTTTTGAGAATGAATTTTTAATACCCAAGCACCTACAATATGTTAAACTCCACCTATTCACCCATGTAACGAGCATTGAGGTCGGTGACTCCCAACCATTGAAGGCTTAGGGCACCAGGTTTTAAAGATTTTCACCATATACCCCTCAGACCTTGCTCGGGTTTCAAGGCAAGTAAAACATTTTTTTTTTCTTTTTCAAAGACTCATTGGCCTTTTACAAGGTGTCTCAACACTATTAAATGAGGTCAAAGGTACCAAGTCTAAAATTTTCCTAAGTCAAGAGGGAAATAGTTTTTCATCTTATAATTGGAACCTATTGTGCATAGTGTGTGGATAGCTTAAAGTGGAAGAACTAAGGTTGAATTCAATAGATGTTTCAACAATTCATCAACTTTAGTAAGCATAATAATACAAACTTCAACAAGAGTTATCAAATAACTTGTCTAATCACAATTCTTAAAGAGAAGACATTATGCAAATTTAAGCTTTAAAAGAGTTTCCACTCCCAAAGGGTCAAACCTTACTCTTCCACAAAAATCTAAGTGTTATTTATTAGTTTCCAGATATAGTATGTCAAACTAATTTCTCCCCTTAACCTAGTTCTTTTCAAAGCTTAGCAAACTAATCAACCTCCAATAGACTAAGAACACACCTCTTTTATTTCACAATTTTTTCTTGTAGGAGTGCAAAGCTTAAAGGCATTTTTTTCTAAATTGTCCATGTAACGGGGGTCCATCGATGACTCCCAACCAATCAAGGTTCAGGGCATCAAGCTTTAAGGATTTTTCAACCACCAACTCCTCGGATTTCACCCCGGACTTTTGAGAATGAATTTTTAAATACCCAAGCACCTACAGTATGCTAAACTCCACCTATTCACCCATGTAACGAGCATTGAGGTCGGTGACTCCCAACCAATGAAGGCTTAGGGCACTAGGTTTTAAAGATTTTCACCATATACCCCTCAGACCTTGCTCGGGTTTCAAGGCAAGTAAAACATTTTTTTTTTCTTTTTCAAAGACTCATTGGCCTTTTACAAGGTGTCTCAACACTATTAAATGAGGTCAAAGGTACCAAGTCTAAAATTTTCCTAAGTCAAGAGGGAAATAGTTTTTCATCTTATAATCGGAACCTATTGTGCATAGTGTGTGGATAGCTTAAAGTGGAAGAACTAAGGTTGAATTCAATAGATGTTTCAACAATTCATCAACTTTAGTAAGCATAATACAAACTCTAAGTCAAGTAAACAGACAAAAATTCAATTTCTCCCTTTTCATTTTGAAAATTTTTCCTTAATAACCACGGAGAGTAGAATAAAAAACTTACAAATTTTTTAAAAATTAAGGAAAAAGCAACTACATTACCAAAATAACTTAGCATTATTAACAATACTTACTTCCTCAACTCTCCCCCCAACCAAGCTGAACATTGTCCTCAATGTGACAAAAGCGATTAAAAAAAAGGGGAGGAAGTGGTACCTCCTTAGTGACATGGAGTCTGAGTTGTATAGGAGAAACCACATGTTTAAAAAAAAAACAAAAGAGTTAGTGAGTAAAGAAAATAGAAAAAATGCCAAGTTTAACAAAAAATTGATGTCTATATATGATGTATCATCAGTAATACATCCAATCCCAAAATATAAGACATCAAAATATGGAATTATTTATACTAATATAATAAGTAAATACAAAAAATAAAGAGATGATCAAGTAATGGAAGGGTCCTGTGGAGCTGATGCATCTGTGGTGGCCTCTTGAGTGGGTTGGATCAGAACTTCAACCTCTGCTTTGGTAGTCTCCTTAGGTGGCATAGTCTCCTCAACTGGAGCTCTCAGTTGGTAGCTATGGGATTTGATGGTTTAAGGAGGTAAAAAATGGAATGAGAGGCTTCGTGTGTGTGATCTCAGGGTGTCGCGGGGCTCTCTTCTTCATATGCATGGTCATGGGGCTCTGTTGACATTTTAGCAACTTCCCTTAGCTTTGCAAGGTGTTTTTGCAAACCTCCCACCATTTTGCAAGTCAATTTCGCAATTTGAAGGCCATTTCAACGCTTAGAGGTGATTTCGCAGCCAAAGGGGAGTTTCGCAACCCAAAGGTGATGAAAAGAAGGAAAAAAAAAAAATTCGCAGCTTCGAAATGAGGGGAACTATGCTGCAAAATGGCACTCGTGTGCCAAAAAGTGGTTTCGCAGCTGTGAAACACCCTTCCAAATGGCGTCTCAGCTGCGAAATTCCCGCTCAGCTTTGTGCGCTCGCCTTCAAACGGCCATAACTTCTTCATTTCACCTCCAAATTGCATACCGTTTAAAGCACTGGACTCTTGACTTCCCAAGATTTGAAACAAGATATAGTATGCATAATTTGAGCTCCAGGAAGTGCTTCAAAAATGTGTCCAATAGTAGAAAAATGGAGGTGCGACATTTCCGCTCATGGTTTGCACAGTCATCTTCAAACAGCCATAACTTTTCCGTTTCAAATCCAAATCGAGCACCGTTTGAAGCTATGGACTCCTGACTTCCCAAGATTTCAAAAGATATATGGTATGCATGAAATGAACTTCGGAAAGTGATCGAAATGTGTCCAATAGTTTCCGAAATGGGGGTGCGGCTGTGACATGTCTGTTCATGGTGTGCGCGCTGAAGGATTTTAAGGTGTGGAGGTTTCGCAGCCATTTTTCAACTGCAAAATGAGTGTACGGGGCTTCCAAATGGCACTCATGTGCCAAAAAGTGGTTTCGCAGCCACGAAATACCCTGCGAAATGGAGCTTTGGCTGCGAAATTGAAAGTTTTCATGTTTTGGAGCTTCGCAGCCGTTTTGCAGCTGCGAAATGAGGGTCATTGTGCTGCGAAATGGCACTCGTGTGCCAAAAGTTGGCTTTGCAGCTGCGAAACACCCTTCCAAATGGAGCTTTCCCTGCGAAATGGAGGATTTCATGCTTTGGAGCTTCGCAGCAGCTTTCGCAGCTGCGAAATGGGGGCTCCTGTGCTGCGAAATGGCACTCGTGTGCCATTCTTGAATTCGCAGAGAGGGGCCTGAGGCTGCGAAATGGTTTTGCAGCAAAGTGTCGATTTCGCAGAGGCTGCGAAATCTCGCAGACCCCTGTTTTTACCTTGTTTTTGCCATGTTTTTGCCCTTTTCTTGCTCCGAAAAATTTCCTTTCAATTTCTTTGCAATTTCTCCTGATTTTGATCATCCAAAAACCTATATTACATCAAAACAAATTAGAATTAAAGCATTGAAATCAAAATTAAAACAAGTAATAAGTAAAACAAAAAGATATGGACTAGCTAGTCTTTAGAAAGACTAAGTCCATCAAAAAATTTGATCCTGACTTAGCTTGCCCGGGTCCCATATGAAGTTAGCATCCTTCATTAGGGATTTGCTTTGTATGATTTTCCCATACAAAGCTTGGAGAAAAAGAGGATGCATGTGTTTCTTCGTCATTTCTTCCTTGATGACTATCCTCTGTGGTTCTTCATCTAATTTAAGATCATAGCCATCTTTCTCTGTACTTTTCCCCTTTCTCTTTCCTTTGATTTCCTTCCTCTTTTCTTTCTCTGCTTCACTCTCTACCTCATGCTCTAGCTTGGATGTGGGCATATCAACCTCTTTATCACTCTCCTTAGCCTCCATTTCATGGATACCCTTTTGATTTTGATGAGGTTGAGAATGAGAGTTTTCTTTCTCTTGCATTGTGTTAAGGTTGGCAAACCTTGAGATTGAATCTTGGAGATTATCTATCTTTTGAGATAGATCATGTTGCACTCCATCCATCATTTTCTCTACACAGTCAATTCTTTGACTGAGCTGAGCATTGATGGATTTCTTAGCTTCAAGAAAGTCTTCCATGACCTTGTTAAGATTCATCATAGCTTGTTCAAGGTTTGAGGCTTGCTGTGGTGCTTGAGCAGGTTGCTGATACTGAGGTGGCTGTGATTTCTAAGAGAATTTTGAATGGTCCCTCCAATTGGAATTGTAGGTGTTGCAATCACCAAACATTTCCCTCGCCACTGGAATGGTAGGACACTCCTTCACCAAGTGCTCATAAGATAGACAAATGGCACAAGGCATAGCTTGTAATGGTGTCTGAGAGATAGCTTGCACTTCTTGCATGTTCTTCATTTCTAGCTCATTCAATCTCCTTTCCATAGCTGCAATCTCTGCCTTCATGTCCATGCCATAATTCAAAATATACATCTCACCCTTAGCTTTAGGTCGAGACGTCATTCTTCCCATATCTATAGCATTTGGTTCATCCCATGTTCTTAAAACTTCAGCCACATAACTCATGAAGTTCATGGCTTCCTCTACTATCTCGTATTAAATATGGCATGCACAACTAGCA